>NC_142090.1:37375527-37403027 GCF_054644295.1 Miniopterus natalensis | reverse complement strand
TGGGCTTCCTCTCATCATTGATGTTTCTATCTCTCTCTCTCTCCTTTCCTCTCTCTGAAATCAATAAAAACATATTTTAAAAAATAGATCAGCACTATTTACTGCATTGTATGTATATATCTCTTTACGTGCATATATACACACATGCATACAGGTCAAATATATACACATAAATAGATAAATATGTGCAAATACACACACATATATATATGTTTTATATATATAAAATTGCACTAATTTTCAAAGTCAAAAAAACTAGACTAAATAGCATCAATGTTGACAATAGGTGTGTTTGTATTTTGCTTAGGAAAATCTGTCCCCAGCTTCTGTTAATTCATTACACATACAACACCTATCCAGTTGTTAGTGGCAGTCGTTATACATCATGAACAAAGGCATTCCAAATTGAGTCACACATTTAAAAACACTACTATATTTCTGCTGCAATGTTGTGTCACTTCTAATTCTAATGTGTCAACTATACTTGCTTCCTGTTCATTATTGCTGCTGGACTCCATGCTGCATATTTTATATTTTGTGTTCCAAATTCTTAGTTCTGATTTGGAGCTCTAGGTCATGAATCCTGGATGTTCTGCATGCAGAATAAATGTTGTACATTTTATTTTCTTGATTTTTTTTTAAAGTGAGCTTAAGCTAAAAGAACAAGCTAATTTATATGAAAAATCACTTAGCACAGTAAAATTAAGTATAGCTATTACATCAAAAAACCAGGTTTTTTCCCCTTATCTCTTATTTTTGTTCATGGTCCTTGAAATAAATTTTCTATTGGAGCTCAAATAATTACTTTTTTTTCCTCCCCATGTTGGAACTCTAAATTAGTCTCAAAGTGTGAAAGTGACTGTTTTATTTCTTCTCAGTTGAAGATGAGAATGAAGAATAGTCTCCAATTTCATTGTACTGTAAACAGATTATACCGCACCTATTCAGATAACCTATGCAGATCATTTAAGTTACCACTAGTTCTTCTTTACAAGTCCTCCCCCACCCTTATACCTCACCCCCAAAACAATGAAATGATGCACATAACTAAAAGTTCCTTGTTGGTGATACCAATAATTGGCCATAAAAGTATAGTTAAGGTTTAGGTACTCAGGCCAGGTCTTACAAATTGAAGAAAACCCTCTTCTTTGAGCTGGCTCCTCCCTTGTTAAGTGTGGGTTAGATGCCTGGCACGTGAAAAAGCATGGCACACACACCCCTTTCCCTCATCCCTTCCTCCTTTTCCTCATCTTTTTATCCTTAGCCCTTTGCGTGAGGAAAGAAAATAGTTCTACTAGGGTTCTTGATTATCCAAATGACAACCTACTCATAAAATCAAGGAAATTTTAGAGATTAAAACACCTAAGTCATTGACTCTCTTCTCTCATTCCATAAAAGAATGCAATCAACACTAGTGAGCCAATATCTAAAGCTGCTACACAAACCTAATTTTCATTCCATCTAACCTGAGGCTTATTAAAATCTCCCCTGGTCCATCTTACAAGGCCTGAAGTTGTGTTTAGCCCTTGCTTGGCAGAGTAGCTCCTGGGCTTGTTCTCTTTTGCTTGATACAGATTTTATGATTTAAAATATGGCAATATAGAATGGGGTGCATGCACACGGGTAGCTGGAGTCCTCTAGAGGTCACACCCATGGGCAAGAAATAAGTGAAGATGCGACAGTGAAAGAAATACTGCATCATTTAAGGCCTCGAGAGAACATATACTGAAAAATTGCATATAGATATACCTATTTACATTTTGTATAGACTGGGCTTATCTTTAGGGACATATAATTGATGAGACCCTTCTCATAACCTCTTTGAGAGTTAATCAGGCCTTATCATAATGGCATAATCCTTTGATCAATGATTAAAAAGGAAATCTATTATTTTCCAAGCACAGTGTAAAGTATAGTGAGCTTTGCAGACAGGCCAGGCAAAGCTGTTCTCTTTGGCACCAAGTTAAAGTAAAAATGTAATTATTGTGACTTCCAGATCTTTGCATTCCTACTACAATTTGCTTTTCTTACTGGCTTCTTCTTTTTTTTTTTTTTTTTTTTTTTTGGTTCTGCTGGTGTTTTTGTTGCCTCTTCTTGGCTACATAAAGTCTTTCTAGAAGAAAGATACTTTATCAATTAAAGATTGGGAGATAGGAGATCAGAAGAACTTAATAACCTGAATTTACTAGTTCTTCTTTATACTATCACTAAGCCACATGATATTTGAGGCAATTATTTTGTAAAATTATATTCATGCTACAGTTTTTAAAATAATATAAACAAAAGTAAAATACTTCAAAATATTTGAGAATCACTGTTTATAGTAAGCTGATATTAATATTAAAAAAATACAGTGATCTCTCTATACAAATAAGTAAATAAGATTATAGTTAGTTAATATCCAAGCATGATATGCTTATTTTATTTACCTGGCTGGAATATTTGGTAATCGACTCTAAGACTACTAGAGTAGGTCAAACAAAGATTTAAAATTATCATTACAGAAGGTATTTGATTTTTATTAAATTACTGAAATCCAAATGTTTTATTCCCTGCCCCAAAAGGCTGTCCTCACATTATTGGCAGAAAAGTGTTAACACTAAATTTCTGTAAAGAGTTAGAGATGAGCCTAGAGGTGACTTGTGCACCAATGGGCAGAGGGTCAAGAAAATATAAACATAATACCAGGAGAAGGTATAATAAATTGACGCTCTTGGATAGATAAGGGATGGAACCCCTGTCTACAGGACTGGTGTTCTAGCCAGTGAGGTGGGGGTAAAATGTGTAACAACCTGCTCTTGAGGTAATATAGGGGCATGAAGGTGAGAATCCTTGATTTGTAGCTTTAGTTCACCCATTTCCACATGTAAATATTCCCATGGAGGCCAATCTCTAGTCACCAATGTGGCATGGCTGAATGTGAAGTTGGGGAAAGGTGCATACAATTGATTCCAGCGTACCAATTACTAGTTTGCTTCACCACTTCTTGCTAGTTAGCTGAGAGACCTTGAGTAATATCTTCTTTCATGCAGGGGTTTAACCCCCTAAGATGAAATAAATTATACGTGTGCCCAGTTTTATGAAGGTAAAATTAAGAAATAGATGTAAACTTACTTCACAGTTTCTCAGGAAAGAGTTGTAGTATTAATTCTACCACATAACTGTAAAAGTCCTTATTTACAAAGGGCCATTCAGAAATTTACCCAAGCTTGTCAGATATGTGTCAAAAACTGTTCTAAAACAGAACGTGCCCCAACAGGAAAGGTAATGCAATATAAAGGAATATGGCCATGTGAGGACTGGCAAGTTGACTTTAAGCAGATGCCTAAAACCATAGAAAACTTTAAATTTTTATTAGTTTTTGTAGACACATTTCTTGGATTGGTAGAAGCATATGCCTTGCTAGAACTGAGAGGGCAGTTGAGGTAGCAAAACATCTATTCAAAGAAATAATTCCTACATATGGACTTTCTTACAGCATTCAAAAGCAACAATGGACCATCTTTCACTTCAGAAGTGTCCCAGAACACAGGACAGGCACTACAGATTTAATGAAAACTACAGAAACCTTGGAGACCCCAGTCTATGGAAAAGACTGAAAAAATGAACCACACAATAAGAAGACCCTGGTGAAAATATGCCAGGGAACACATTTGAATGGGACTAGGCATTCCCTATTGCCTTGCTCTAGATTAGGCAGCACCCAAAAAAGTGGGCTTAAATTAAGCCCTTTTGAAATAGTTTATGGGAGACCCTTCCAAGCTTCATTTTAGGAACACCTCCTTTAGATTTAGAACATGAATCAAAAATCAAGCAATATGTACATGTAGGGCAAACACTAACAATTTTGCATAGGTTGTCTCATTTCAGTCACATCTACCTGTCTACCGAGCCCTTACAACCATTCCAACCGGGAAACTAGGTCCCAAATGGCACTTAGCCAAGCGTGAAATCCTGCTGACAACACACACTTCCCTAAAGCTCACAGAAATCAAGCTTTGGATCCACTACAAAAGGATAAATTGGGCACCACCTGAGGAAGACTCAGGTCTTGCTGCTCATGTTGATACTGCAAAGGAAAGCTGAACCTGCACTCTTGAAAGAGATTTAAAATTCCTCTTTTGGAAAGGAAAAGAGCCTCCCAAAGCTAAGTGATAATGTTATTTTTTATTTTACTCTGCATTTCCCACACAGTGTCTTCCTTTTCAAATTTATCTCACTGTTGGGTATGCCACCAAAGCCCAGCTCAGGATTAGATAATGGGGATCCTTTAGTGTCTCCAGTTTCTGATTTCAGTATAACTCCTCCTGCACTACAAGACATACCCCTCACTAAACAATTAATTTTTGTCTACACAATAGGTCTTATTTTGGTAGCCTATCGACAACACTGTCTTGAAATATGAAGCAGTGTATCTGCTTCATTTGTCCAGCAGTGCCATTCTGTAGACACCACATATGCTGCCTTCCAAGGACAGCAATCCTCCTCCCTCATATAAAGGCTTCCCTCCATTCTTGACCCACCTCTTTTTTTAGTAGATAGTAAGAATCTCTGGACCTTGGGATAGGTTCTTACCCTTTGACAGCAGGAAAAAACTACAGAAAATGAGCCCTTAATCATTTACCCTTGTAAGATTAAAAGGTTTCAGAGTTTTGAAGGGGGAGTTGTTAGCATAGACAGTCAGTCAGAGCTCTGGGGAGTCTCCCCCATTGACCAATATAGCAGCAGGTGGAGGTTCTTACCATGAATGAGCCAAAAGCTGGAAATATGAATGGATAGGGTCCTGAGCTTGCCAAAGGCTAGCAAGATAATTGGATTAAAAACCCTCCCTTCCCTATCTCTATAACAATGGGGAGCTTGAGAAGGAAAGGTGATTGGTCTTTAAAATAGGAGTCCACCATTCTCCCAGGTTGTGTGGCTCCTGAATAAAACCTGTTAATTTTGGACCAGCACCTGCCTCACAAGTTTGGCTTTCAGCGCAGAAGGTAGCCAAATCTGTTTTTCGGTTCAGCCTCCCAATTAGTACTGCAAATAGTCCTACCTGGACCCAAGGGGCATAAAGCCCAAGTGGCACAAAGTCCAAATGGCATGAAGCCCAAGAAGCAGAGATAGAGTGCCAACCATACTGCAAATTGTCTTAACGGGACCCGATTGACACAAAGCCCAAGTGGCAGGGACAGAAGACCCTAGGTATGCACACTGGTTTGACTTACCTAGTCTTAGAACCCATCTGCTCCCCAGCAAGCCATTTCCTTTCACCAGCCAAGAATTTCAGGTGGCTGGTGCCTTGAGGAGTGCAAGGAATTCCCCCAAGAAAAGCTCTCAGCAGCTGCTGGGAAGTTCCCACAGTCCTGCTCCTGGTGTCTGCCTGGTACAGGCAACTGGGATCCCAGCCCAAGCCCTCCAGGACTTACCAAGGTCCACATTGTCCCACCAAAGTTGCCAAAAACCAGCAAAGAAACAGGTTCAGCTTCCTGCCACAACAAAAGCCAAACTTGTGAGAGAGGGATTGGTGCAAAAAGAAAGAGGTTTATTCAGGTGCTGGTGCACACACCTGGGAGAATGGTGGCCTCCTGTCTCAAAGGCCATCTCCCCTTTCTGCTCAAACCGGAGATTTTTATAGGGATAGTGGGCTTTTTATTTCTATCTAATTATCTTGCTAGCTTTCAGTGTGCTTAGGTCCTGTCCATTCATCTTTCTAATTTTTGGCACACTCAGTGTAAAGCCTCCCCCTGTGCCATCTTGGCCAAGGGGGGAGACTCACTGGCACTCCCTGACTGTCTACTGTAACATGATGTCTTTGTGCATTCATCCCAACAGAGATGTAGTCCCTAGAGAAACTAGAGTCTGGGAGTTGGATCTCTCTCCCTTTGATTGTGTAGGTATGAACTCTGCCAACTCATACTTCTCTGAATCTCTTCTTAGGGTTTTCATACTTAATCTATCCCTTTCTGATTCCCTTAGAGGATCAGTTTTATTTATCAAGTATGGATCTTGTCTGAAAGCCAAGTAGGGTACCTTTGAAATTTTCTTGTATAATTCACTATTGATTTTATAGATGGAACAGAGAACAATCATATTCCCCAATATTTCAAAGTTTCCCTAAATGGTGATTGCTGTAAAACAAGCCCCCCTAAATTTAGTGGATTTACATAACAATCATTTATTCTCACTCATGTGAGGAGGGACATCTTTGTTTCAAGCTATTGGTCCATCTGGGCTTGTCTCCTTGCTGTAGGTTGGTCTCAGGTCTGCTTCATGTGTATCCATTCTGGGGTTCAGACTGAAAGGATGCAAATACCAGGGGAATCTCTTCTTGTGGCAACAGCAGAAGCACAAGAGGACAAGCCCAACCACACAAGCACACTTCAGTTCTCTGCTGATTACACATCTGCTAAACTTCCATTAGCTAACCAAGTCACATGCTTAGACCCAAAGCCAAGGTTCAGCAAGGTACAATGCACCCACAGCAAGGACAAAGCATGTCATGTGGTTAATAGTCAGTGGGAGAAGAAAATATACTCCTCTTGTGGAGGTAGGCTCACTGTTCAAAAATAATAATTTAATGTACTGCAGTGGCTTCCATAGACTACATGCCATTGAAACAGTTGTAGGAGCAATTGTAAATTTTTACCTTGTGTCATTTGTTTAACTAGAGACAACAAAACAAAATGAAAATACATGTACACACACACACACACACACACACACACACACAGCCTATTGATATTGAACTATTAGAATTCAAACACTAGACTCAAACTGAACTAGGTATGTGATATTTGACAAATTATTTATGATATGTGAGTCAAGATTTATAAATTTATTGTTTGCAATGTGTGCTTGACATAGTGTTGGTGCCTAATTTTTTTTTTTCACCTTGTGTCATCTACAACCCTAAAATAAGGTCTTGTTCACAGCAGCTTTTTATTAACCATTGATTCACTAGCTACACCACCACTTCCTAGGATCTCGATGATAGTCACTTCCTAGCATCTCAATCACTTTCAGGGCCATAGGGCTTGTTAGCTTTTAACTATACAAACCAAATCCTTTTTCTAGTTTTAAACATCGTATCGTTGTTCCATCCATTTTGAATTATACAGAGCAATTGTTTTCAGTTCTACTGTCTGCAGACAACTTTGGTCTTGCAAAATATTGTGTGTGTCACTTACTCTGTCTGCTCCTATTCACTATGGCAAAAAAAATCCAACCAGAATTAATGGCAGCCAGGCGCCTTTCTCATTGGAAACATCTGTTTCTTATTAAATATTATAAGTAATTTATTAATTCTTGCCAGATACAAAAGTAAAGGCATTGTAATACTAAAAGCATTACCAACACAAAAGACCAGCCAGCAGAGCACCTGTAGAATTCTCGCCAACAGCCTCCAGGGGTGTCATTAATCTGGGAACACAAGATGTCAGCTTTCCTCTGTGTTCTTACTAAAGAGGACAAAACCAGAGAGTGCCTGAACTGCAGAGCCCACTCTTTTGGGGTTATATATGTGGTTGGGCTACAATATGATGGATGCGTAGTAGATGGTAGCATGACCACACAAACCTCATGGCACATCAAGGCATATCTCATACAACGTGAGTGCTAGAAAGGACATGAGAGAGAACTGAGGTCAACTGAACCATTCACAAGCATGGACTGAGATCCAGAAAGGGAAGTCACTACTTCAAAGTCACTAAGACTACTGATGACAAAGTCAGGCCAAGAATCCAAATTCCCTAATACGTTGGCAGATTCCCTAATACCTTTTGTGTACAATGTCAAATACAGTGTCAAATTCAATTAGGGAATTAATCCAAATTCCCTAACACCTTTTGTGTACAATGTCAGAAAAGTGAACCCTTCCCTTTGATAGGGAGCCTGGACAACTTAATAATCTGTGATTTTTATGTGATCTTTCAGACGTTTGAGGTTGAGCAAAGTGTGTACCTTTCATAATGCTTGGATTTTGGAAGGATATCAACATGTTTCTTCTATAATGATGAAAATAAAATAATAATGGCTAAGATATATTTAGCTACTGCCTTGTGCCAGGAGCTATTTTAAGTTAAATGCTTTGCATGCATTTTCTCATATAATGTCCAATGACCAAATTAAGTAGGTGCTTTTTAAATGTCATTTCACAGATGATGAAACCAATCCTCTGTGATTAAATAATTTGTCCAGGTTGCACAGCAAGGAAGTTTTGCAGCCAGGATAAAAGTCAGGTTCAATGAACTTTGTGTCTGTGATTTGTTCTCTGTTTTGTTTTGTCTTTAGCCACTTTGCATTTTGAATGTTTGTGGCTTTTATGTTAGCTAATTTGTGTGTCACTTTCTGCCAGCATATTTTGCCTTTTTTAGTGTAGATTAAATATTTTCATGAAATAAATCAATTTTATGCCTTGATTTCTTTGTTTCTTAAGTCATATCCTAAGCTATTGTACTAGCTTCTTTTGTTTCTTTTTTTCTTTTTCTTTTTTATCATCAGATTTGTGCATGAGTGAAATCTAGGAAGGCTCAGACAGTTTTTCCTTAATGGATGGTTGCCTTGATGATGATCCCTGGGACAATACTCTCTGATGGCCTGCCTTTCTCTCCTGTTTCTCTCCAAGCCCATTGCTTTCAAATTAGACCATTATATTTATATCCATGAAAATAATTAATACTCATCGGCTTTATATACAAAGGTGACAGCTACAATCTAATTATAATGCACCAGCCTGATTTCAGGCACTCATGCTTTAACTGAAATACAAAATGTGTAAGCTTTTATACTTTAAATATTTGAGTTGATTCTCTTTTTTTAATGAGTAGTTCCTAAACTCTCGCTCATCTTTAATAAGCATCAGTCCTGATTCAGCTGGGTTCAAGAAGAGAAGACCCAATGACTCATTAAATTCTGTGGCTGATTATCCATTGAGATCAAAGTAAAGCCACATTTCCTTTAGAACACTTTGGCTGTCAAATGACTCCATTCACTTTTGTCTGTCATCAGTCCAATACTTGGTGTTTTAAATTTTATACCTTTTGAGGCATATAGTGTCATCCCATTAAGTTCTAATTTGAATTCTCCTAATGGTTAATGATACTTGGCTTCTTTTCATGTACTTATCACTGTCATCCTTGGTGAAATGTCGGTTGAAAATTTTGTCCATTTTTTAATTGGGTATTTGTTTTCTTACTAAGTTTTTTAATATATGCTAGATAAAAGGGTTTTTTGCCAAATATTTTATTTGCAGATGTTTTCTCCCATCATATAACTTTTTTCTTCTCTTAGCAGTTTCTTTTTCAGAGACCAAAAGTATCCCATTTTTATAAAGTTCAATTTAACATTTTTATTTTCTTTTATAGAACATGCTTTTGGTGTCATGTCCAGGTCCCAAAGATTTTTCTCCCTGTTTTCTTCTAAAAGCTTTATAGTTTTATGCTTTAGATTTAGATCTATAACCCATTTTGAGTTAGTTTTATATAGGGTATAAGGTGTACATCTAAGTTCATTATTTGCATATGGATATAAAAATATAAAATATAGATCTATTCCTGTTATATATTTGATCTTGTGCTAGTTTTGGTAGTTTTTGGTTTTCAAGGAATTGATCTACTTGGTCTAAGGTAGAATTTATGTACACAGAGTTGAACTATCCCTTTATTGCCATTGTAATATCTGTGAGGTCTGTAGTGATATTTTTTCTTTCATTCCTGATATTGGTAATTTGTAGATTCTCACTTTTTTCCTTTCTCATTTTTGCTAATGATTTGTCAATTCTTTTGATCTTTTCAAACAACCAGTTTTTTATTTCATTAATTTTCTCTTCCTGTTTTCTATTTCATTGATATCTGTTCTTACTTTTTCTGTTTTCTTCATCTTACTTGTTTTAGGTATTTGCTCCTTTTTCTCTACTTTCTTAAGGTGTGAGATTAGATAATTGGTTTAAGACCTTTTTTGAAATATAAAAAATTACTGCTATAAATTTTTCTCTAAGCACTGCTTTAACTGCATCCCATAAATTCTGATATCTTGTATTTATATTTTCGTTCACTTCAAAATATTTTCTAATTTTCTTTAATCTTCTATTAAGAGTATTAAAGTCTCTAATAGTAATTGTGAATTTGTCTATTTCTTTTAAATTTTTTCAGTTTTTGCTGAATTTGTTTTGAAGCTTTGTTGTTAAGTAGTTAGACATGTATATTGTTATATCTATTTGGTGAACTGAGCTTTTTTATCATTATGTTACAGTCTTCTTTCATCTTAGTAATTTTTGTGCTCTAAAGTATACTCTTTCTGATATGATAGCCACACCAATTCTATTTAACTAGTATTTACTAGAGTGCATAGTATAACTTTTTTTATCTCTCTACTGCTTCCACCACTAGACTACTTGGTACTGGGCATAGAAATACAGTTAAAAGGCAGAGAGAAAATAAAAGAAATCCATTTTTTGCAAGTTAGAGTTTTAGAATTTCTCTTTTCCTATGATTGAGCCAGATCTAGAACAGTTATGTCTGTCTCTACCCTGATACTTCCAGTGCACTGAGTTCAACCTAGGGAACACTGGGGGGAATTTAAATTGTAAACTCATCATTGGTTTGGTGGTATTTTGAATTCTGGTCTTCTTCTCAATCTGCTCGTGGCTATTTACTTGTGAGAGTCCTTGAATTGCTGCTTCATGCTCTGTGTCCAGGCAGTGGACAGGGTAGATTATGGTTACTCCATCTTACCTGATCAGAAATTTCCCAATTTTATTTTAATTCATTTTTTATTCATGCAAGTATATTAAACTGCTCTGCCATTGTCTGCATATTAAGGAATGGCTTCTTAGTGATAAATGTGGACTCCAAAAGATGGACCACATACCAAGCCATATCCCAGACCCTAGGGACATAAAGATGAAGAACAACCTATGCCCTAAAAAAGCTCACAAAATTCAGTCTTCCCCCAATTTCTTTATGGGAAACCACCTTCTCCTATTATGGGCATTTTGGCTGGGATGGAACATTAGATGATTGGCCCTCTTCTACAAAGGAGTATGCACGTGAAACAAATTGAATGAACTGGACTTCCCTTTTCTCTGAACTTTGAGGGTAATGATACAAGAATACAAAAGTGCCACTCATTTCCCATGGCAGTGCCTGGATGCTGGGGTTCTCAGGTTCTAGTCCTAGTTCTCTGCCCTTCCATCCATTCTGGTGCTACCTAATATACCCTCAATAAATTCCCTATTTTATTTTAATTTGTAAAAGTTGGTTTCTGTTGTTTGCCACCAAAAAATCCTAACAAATATCCAGTCTAAGAGAATAAAAAAATCCACACACAAATAACTGCAAACAAATGTTTAATCAGTGCTATAATAATGGTTGATACTACCCAGCTGGGCGTAGCTCAGTAGTTGAACCTTGACCTAGGATCCAGGAAATCGGGGTTCGATTCCTGGTCAGGGCACATGTCTGGGTTGAAGACTCCAGCCTATCAATGACTCTCTCATCATTGAGGTTTGTAACTATCTCTCTCCCTCTCCCTTTCTCTCTCTGAAGTCAATAAAGATATATTTAAAAAAATAATAATAGTAATGGCCGATACCAAAAGTTCTAAGAACATGAAGGTCATACTGATTTATTGGAAGAAGGTTGTGAAAGATCTTTCAAAAAAAGATGTCCTGTAATTGAAAATAACACCACTGTTCTGAGAAAAGCTATCTTATTCCTTGTGTGTTTCTAGAATGGCTAGTTATAGTTCTCTTTGAGAAGCCATGCACTCTCATGTAGCAGCAAGAGAAAATGTTTGGAAAAGTTAAAAGACATTTGAATTTGGTGAGTCTTTAGTTGAAACTGAAATTAAGTCTCTAGTGGTTGAAGTTCTGCTCACTGCTGGCAAAAAGCAACTTCATGATTTTAAAAAAAAGAAAAGACATAAAAATGCTCATACAGCATCTTAAACATCAAATGACTTTTACAAAACAGCATTTTTATGAGTTAAGTGTAAATGAATCAGAAACATATGGATTAAATTTCCTTGAAATACACAGGTGCTTCAAAATTAAAGAAAAAGGTGCCTGGTAAAATGTGTTTTGAATTTTGCCAAGTCCTAAAGGTTTAAGAAACAATTCAAGATGTTTTTGCCAAGCCAGCCAAAATATCACTGCTTTCTCCCAACCCTCTGAGAGCAGATCTAGATATTTTATTCCTTCTGGCTGTCTGCCTGCCAGTCCTTGGAGGATGGAGCAAGGGTGAGAGTTCAAGCATATGCTCAATGCAGGCTGCCTTTCTTTTCTGCTGTTTACATCTTGACATGGGCCCAGATACATGTCCCTTTCACTTTCTTACCTTTTCCTTCTACACACAGTCCCTTTAGAAATCAGGGATGATATTTGTTTCTTAAAGTTATTTAGCACAACTCCTTGGAAAAGTATCCATTCCATGTCTACTATCACTGTTAGTCTATCAAAACTTTACAAAATAAACACATAAGTAAATGAATAAATAAATAAATGAATGAATAAAGCCTGTTGGTGCTAAATAAGTAATTTGAGTTATATTTCACTCAGAAATTTAATTATGAAATCTAGGGCGGGGGGAGAATTAGAAATATTCTGCATAAACTGTAAATTAAAAAAATTAAAACAAATTAAGATGCATTCAAAGGTATACTTTACTATTGTATATTTTTGGTTAACTTTGTATTATGCAAATTTTTAAATGTACACAAAATGGAGAGAATGGTATAATGGACTCTATCATCTAGTTCAACAATTAAGCCATTCAGCCATAAAAAAAGAATTTTAAATCTTGGGATTTGCAATGTGATTTTTTTATTGAACCAGTGAGCAATAAACAAATAAGACTGGCATCTGTTGTGTAGAAGGAATTAAGTCATGGGACTTAAAGAAATATAAGATAATACGCATATATTGTGGGTAAGGCAGACATAAAAAAGATAGTGTTGGAAAAAGAATAAGTCTTTTAATTGCATGGCACAGATCATAGGTGTAGAAAAGAACACTAAAAAGAGTGAATTCAATTACCGAACCCATATTTATTAAACTTCAAGCAGTGAGGTGAGAATAGAACAACAAAAAAAGACAAAAACCCAACATTCAGAAACTTGATGTAATGGGGAAGGCAATAGGTAAGTTGTTTGGATAGTATTAGTGCCTGAACACAGACATTCTAACAGAGACATTTCAAATATTGATTTTGATGTACCACAAACTCCTCCTACTAGGACTGAGGTATGCACTTTGATTAACTATTTCCACTCTTGCATGAAATTTAGTTGTTCTTTTACCACCATGAAATGTTCCTTAAAGGCCTGAAGGAATTATTGGGAGCTCTTAGATTTGGTAGAGAGGGTTTTCTTAAGATTTTACTTCCATTATGGGAGCAGATAGACAGATGGCACCCTTGAAACAGGAAAGGCCAAGTACACGTTGACTATCATGAGAGTTTGTCTTTCTTTGCTATGCGCACAAATTAAGTGAGCCTCAACTGCTCTCTGGGAGAGAATGCTTTGTGAAGTGGTGTGCCTGAGAGCACAAAACCCCACAGTTTGGTCTATATGATCCCAAAAGCCAACGTGATTACTGGGTTTTATATTTCCTACTTAATTACGGTCCTCAGGCCAAAGTAATTAGTAATCTGGGTATTTGCAGAATGTGCAGACATTTTTATTAAAAACCTTTCTCTGTACAAAAGGGCATCTGAAATATATTGTTATGGGATGAACTGTATCCTCCTCAAAATTCTTATGTTGAAATCCTAACCTGGTACCTCAGATCATGACTGTATTTGGAAGTAAGATCTTTAAAGAGGTAATTAAGTTAAAATGAGAAATAAGCCAGTCAGAGAAAGACAAGTATCACATGATTTCACTTATATGTGGAATCTAATGAACAAAATAAACTGATGAACAAAATAGATCCAGAGACATAGAAACATGGAACAGACTGATAAATCTCAGAGGGAAGGTGGGGATGAGTGGGTGGGTAGGGGGAGATTAACCAAATAATGTATATGCATATATGCATAACCCATGGACACAGACTATATAGTGTGATAAAGACCTGGGAGTGGCAGGGGCTGGGGGGGGGGGGGTGTAAAAGGGGGGAAAAGGGGGAACATTTGTAATACTTTCAACAATAAAGATTAAAAAATGAGATCATTAGGGTGGGCCCTAACCCACTATTACTAGGATCTTTATAAGAAGAAGAAATTTGACCCATACATGTACAGAGGGTAAGACCAAATGGCCATCTACAAGCCAGGAAAAGAGGACTCAGAATAAACCAACCCTACCTATACCTTAATCTTGGACTTTCAGCCTCCTAAACTATAAGAAAATAAATTATGGTAGTCTATGGTAGTTTGTTAAGACAGCCCTAGCAAACTAATACATACATGATTTTTAATATTTATATTGATGTGAAGATAACATTTGAGTAAAGGTATTAAGGAAATGTGTAACTGAACCAAATGAAAAAAGATCTTTGCTCCAGCTTATTATATACAGACTAAAAGGGGTGATCAGAAATGACAAGTTGTGGCCCCAGATTAATAGTTTTATCTGGTTTCATCTAGTCTGATAACATTCTGGCCACATAAATAGATACAATCAAATTCAATTAAGTATATTCAATATTTGGATTTGAGTATTTGGATTAAAAAATTAATGTATAAAAACCTATCATCTTATGAAACAATGTTGACATAAAAAATACCTTTTTGAAAAACATGCCTGGCCTGCCAAAACACTGTCGTATATTTTAAAACATTAGTTTAAAGCTGTCTTATTCACAGAGAATTGGTACTGAAAGTTTTAATTACAACTCTTTGCTGGAAAACAAATTTTCATTTTTATATTTTACCTAATGTGTGTTTTTATTCACTCCTTTACCAAAAAGATAGGAACATTTTATTCTTAGAAAGCCAGTTATAAGCAGCATACTATTGCAATGTGTGTGTGTGTTTGTATGTGTAAGTAGCTGCCTTGTATGAAAAACATTTGTAATTGTTTACTGTAAGTTAAAAATAAAATAATTGATATCATTGGATAATTTCAGCCTTAAAGTTGTAGTGTGTGGATGGCAAAAATCTCTTAAGATGAAGTTGAAATTTGTTTTTAAAAAAAAGCTTTACTTACATTTCCCAAAACTACTTCTTGTTCTATGAACATACAGTTCAAATGATGGTCTCTAGCTTTCTGTCTATGAAAATGTATAACGATATTCAAAAGGACACATAATATACAGCTTCTTTATAGGTTGTAACCCTGTCTCTGACTCAGTGCAGTTTTTCTAATTGCTCAAAAGAAATATTAAATGAAAATGTGCTTTGTAAAATATTAAGTGCAATATAAATATTTAATTATTGTAATTTTAAATATTTAATTTTTTTTTTATTGATTTCAGAGAGAGCAACAATCAGCTGCTTCTTGCATGCCTTCTACTGGGAATTGACCCTGCAACCAGGGCATGTGCCTTGACTAGGAATCAAACTGTGATCTCCAGGTTCATGGGTCGACAATCAACTGGTAAGCCACACTGGCCAGATATTATTTTAAATATTTTGACTAATGCTGTGCTGTGTGGTATCATAGAGGTTATTTCAAGACTCTAGGTCCTTGAATGGAGGGGGAAGTGAAAATTCCCATTAGTATTTAATAAGAGAATAAGTGGATCACTTTACTGAGCCCTCAAAATCAAGATTTGCTTCAGTGTTCTGTTATTGTGACTCCAAATCAAGAACCACTCTCTCTAAAAAAAATCCAGAACCTTGGAGACAATAAACATCCCAGTTTGGAAAAAGTAGGGTCTTCTACTTTCTGTTGTCAAATTTGTGTTAGTGAAAGTGGATCTTGACATTAAAATCAGGATTCATCCAACACTATCTAGTCATATCCCAGCTGCAGGAAGACTTGTGGGTAGACCCAGCTGGGAGTAAGTAGCAAGCCCTTGGTATGAGGACTCTGTGAGGTGCTTGCATTGATTGTGAGATCCCCAAGTGTCATCCTACTCATCATGTTTCTGTGTAGCTCTGTGGATAGACTGTGGCATCTAGAACAAAGAGAATCTGCTAAAACCATTAATTCTATTGCATGGATAAAGATATTTGCCTTCACTCTCCACTCTAAAAATCAACAGGTATAAATTTGCTGATTTCTCTAAAATCCCAGTGATATCTTTTTCCTCTCCTGCAAAAGAAGTTCAGATGAAAGAAGCTTAGTTTGGCCTTGCTGAACAAGATCAGCCTCCTCTTGCCTTCCCAGCTCTCTGGTCTGGTGTGAGCAGCAGCAGAGGAGGGAAGTGAGCCTAGAAGCAAAGTCAACAGCAAAATCTTTAGGATGAGTAGGCTCAGGAAAATAAACTATTCTCCATTGCATAGCTCTAATACTGTAATTCAACTAAAATTATGAAAAAGATTATTGATCCATTGGTGAAGATTTTCAATTGAACTTTGAAGATGGATTTTAAAAAAGAAGAAGTGGAATAGAGCCAAGAATAATTTGACAGCTTTAACCCTGCTGGTAATCAACTCCCTAGAGTCATTAACAAAGACAGGAGTAGGAGGCAAAACATCTGGAGAAATATGAGCAGATAACGAATTGGGTGGGTTTTATAAAAGCTAAATGATATCTGTAGGAAGTGAAGTTATAAAAAATTTTGAGGCAATAACCCTGAGGTCATATGGGGGTGAAAAGAAGAAGCTGATTCTTGGGCAATTCTTCTAATGAGATTGGCTATTAGAGACACTAATTCTCACAACTGTATCTCTCAGTGGTCAGCCACGGATAGTCAAAAGCAAAAGACAGAGTCTTGTCATGTACCAGGTCAGCAAACACTGGCCCCCACCTGTTCCTGTCACGACACTCCCAATAGTGGCTAAGAGGGAATGGAAGTGGATGATGGTATTGTGGAATGAACACAGACTTTCAAGTCTTAGGGGCTTTGATTCAAAAATGTTGCTGTCACTTACTAATTATAGGACCTTAAAGAACAGTAAATCTGTTCTTGAGCCTCATTTTCCTCATTTGATGAGTTTGGATAATTATGCCCACTTTGCATATTTTTGTGAAGATTAAATAACATAATACATCTGACACAGTATCTTGCACATAGCAGATGATGGCTCCATGTCAGTTTTTAACTCCCCTCTTCACTCTTTCCCTCTGCACTCACTAATTCAACATTATGTATCCTGTGTTGGGCACTTAAGTACAAAGAGGAAAAAGATGCAATCCCTAACCTAAACCATTTTAAATAAGACATGATAGTCTATTATACAGGGCTTTCAAGAGACATCAACATGACACCTTAGGGTTTGGGAAGTGTACCTATTTATAAGGAGAAAGAGCTGTTTTTAGAAGGGAGCAGCAGTTTTTACAGATAAGGTTTATTGCAAAGTGATAACCATCACCAAGAACTAACACTTATTGAGCAAAACAGTGAACAATGTCTTCCAGGAACTTTATAGGAAAGAAAGATGATAGACCCATCTCCCCACAAAAGAGGACTCACAGCTTAAATTTGTAAAATAGCAAATTTCAATGAAAGGATAATATAGAGTCCACAATGACAGAATGGGGGCAAAAATAAAAGAACGACTTTCTTTCGTATCCTATAGGATAATATTGATTAGAACCAAAACATTCTTAGAAATCACATGTACAACTGGAGAATCAATTTAGATCCTAAAAGTTGACATCAGTGGTTTTCATCAGTGATGCTGACTCTCATGTCCCTGAGGTTGGAGGGCTGAAGGGACTTGTCCACGGTCACATAAAGAATTCACAATGCTTATACTGGCCCTCTCCCCAGTACTACAGGATGCCTCTCTTGGACCAATTTACAAGCAAACCTTGAGTCATCACTCTGAACTGCTAATCACTTTAAGAACTGAAGCCATTACTGTGATCCAGATTACTTCTAGTATTTGTTTATCAACATAACATTAAACAAATTCTTTGGTTGTGAACCAACCATTCACTACATGTATTTCATGTTGATCTAAATACTTAAATGACTTCCAAATATTTTTATCTTCATTTATACATTAAAAATAATGGAGTTTGATCATAATTTAAAATTATTGTTATATCTATTAATATTATTTTAGAAAATTATACTGTATATAAACAAGATATAAAATGGTATGTAAACCTTAAAATCTCAATTCTTTATATCAGTTTAAATCACATTCTGATACTTCAAGGTATTATTTATATTCATTTTATTATGACAATTTACATATTATCTTGTATTTTTACTTAATGCAAAATAAGTCAAATAAGGTTATTCTGAGAGTTTTTCTAGAGCTCTCCAAAAAGGATTCCTATAAAGCATGATTTTTTAAAAAATTAAAAACCAATAGCATAAAATATAGAGCTTAAGGAAGGCAAATGAGAGCTTCTTCTCAGAAGCCATAGTGCAGGTTGGTTAGAGCATCATCCTGATATGCCAAGGTTGTGGGTTCGATCTCCAGTCAGGGCACATACAAGAAACAACCAACGAATACATAAACAAGTGGAACAACAAATTGATATCTCTCTCTCCCAAATCAATTTTTTTTAAAAATCATAGTGCAAGCCCCAATCTATCAGCAAACCAAGTGATACATGGGTACTGGAGTCAAATGGGGTGGGCCTCACCTCTAATGTTCACCCAACTGTTTCAGTCATCATCACTGCATGATGACCAGTGTGTGAGATGAGGTAGGATCAGATAAGGCCTGGCTTCAGCAGGAAAAATAAATACAATTAGCCTTCAAATTGGGACATTTTTCTTTTGCATGGTTTGTCCTAATATCAAAACTATGATTATGATTTAGATATCAGAAATAAATAGCAAGTCTAATTTATTGTGCCAGTGATTTACTTAATAATATTCCCAAAATAATATTCAAAAAAAGAATAGTGTGGTTCAGGTCTGGAACAATGAACTTTGATACTTCAAAGATGTTAACAGACTTTCTTCTAACAATCACACAGGCACCCTGCATTTTGCAAGAGACTTACTGGAAGATCATTTTGTAGGTTACAGTGTTAGAACAATAACAACAAAAATTTCCCACCCCTTAGCAAATGAGGTTTATACCTTCTTCCTTCCATTCTTAACTCTTTGCAGGTAGAGACTTCCAATCTCACTGGACAAGCACAGAGGAGAAGGTCTGCCACCCCCAACTTCCAGGGTGTGTGGATGCCCATAGTCAGTGGAGGTGACTGTGCAGCACTCCTTGACAGGGTTGGGTAGGGGGGACCATGTTGGGAAAGCTGGGGAAGGGTGGTATTGCCTTTCTAATGTCCAACCTATGCAAGCTGCTTGCTTCATATGCTGTACATGACTTTGTTGTTTGGTGTCCAAGGACCCCTGACACAGTGTCCTACACCTATAGAGTATAGCTCTTAAACTGACTGTCTGGGTCCAATTCCTGGCCCTTATTAGCTTAGCAACTTATTTAACCTCTTTGGGCCACCCTTTCTTTGTCTATAACATAGAACTAATAATAATAATAATAGCAATAACAAGAACACCTTTTTCAAACGGCTGTTATAAAGTTTAAATACGATATCGTAACACAGCCTGATGATGAATTTAAAACATTAGCTACTTTTAAAAATATCCAAAGGCAATTTTAAACAGTATTTATTAGAGCTTCTGGCTCATATTAAGCTTGTGTGTTAGCCTTGTTTTTCTGCCTGGTGTTAGTATTTTCTCTGCCCTTACTGTCTCCTTAGGTATCATGAGAGAAAGTGGAGTAATGTAAACAGTATGAACTTTGAAGTTAGATAGGCCAACTTGAATTCAAATTCTAGCCCAGCCGCTTACTACCTGTGTGAACTGGAGATCTTACATAACACCCGGAGCTTTAGATTTCCCATTTGTACAATGCAGAGATTACTTCCTACTTTAGTGCACTAGAGGAGAGAAAACCACACCTTGATGGCCCGCAGAAAATGTTAGTTCTCACTCAGCACCTACACCTCCGTCTTTTCCTCTGCTACTTTTACTTCAAGTACACTCTGGGTCAGCCATCAGGAGGCACGGAGAATACATGAAGCACCCTCTCTTCTTCTTATACTTGCATTCCGCCTGTCATCCTCATAATCACTGCATTATGCAGTTAAGAGGGTTCTTATTTTGAAATCTGAGGTTCAAGCTCACTTTGCCATACAGCCTAGTTAGCAGCCAATACAGCTAGATTTTAGTTCAGGTTCATCTGACCCTAAAACTTTTGGCTCTTATCATACACTGCCTTCTTGAGATAAGAAAAATCTCTTTTTGTCAATAGCCAACTATAATTTTGCATCTTGCCTCAGGTTAGCCCCCAAGCAGTAGGAGAGTGAAAAGCTGATTCTTGGGATGTACACTTCCACACATCCTGCAGTACAAGACAATGAGAGAGCACATTCAGAATGTTCCACCAAAGGTACAGAATCCCACAGATACTCCTGTTTGAAAGAGCAAGGATAAGTCTCCTGATAGAAAATATTCTTTTCATTTTGCTATATTGGTGTGGACCCTTTAGAATGTGAATACAACAACAATAAAATTGAAACCAGCTTAAGGAAAAAATACTAAAAAAAAATGGTTGATTTTAGGCACAGCTTGATGCAGGTTCTCAAGTGAGTGACCAGCCCCAAGATTTCTCTCTCCATATCTTGGTCCTACTCCCTCTGGGTTGGCTGTATTCTCAGAACAAGTCTCCCTTCATGGTGGCAGTAGTGTGTTGAATAGTGGCACTCAAAAAATATGTCACGTCCAGATCCCTGACACCTGTGAGTGACACCATTTTTGGAAATAGAATTAAGGATCTTGAGATAAAACCATCTTGGATTACCTGGGTAGGGTCTAAATCTAATGACAATTTTTCTTATAAGAGACAGAAGAGGAAGACCATGTGAAGATGGAGGAAGAGATTGGAATGATGTAGCCACAAGCCAAGAAGAAGTTGAAAGAGGAAAGGAAGGAATCTCCCTTAGAGCCTCTGGAGATAGGGTGGCCCTGTTGACCTCTTGATTTTAGATATCTGGTCTCCAGAACAATGATATAATAAATTTCTTTTGTTTTAAGTCACAAAGTTTGTGGTAATTTGTTACAGCAGTCACAGGAAACTAATACAGTTGGCATAGGAATCCACACTTCTGAGCTCACATTCTCACAACTCTGAGCTGAGGAAGAAAGTCCTCTGATATTTCCACAAAAGTTCAGAAACTCACTCTGAAGGGGTAACTAGTCATGTGTCCATCTTAACAGCTCCTGTGGCCAAAGTAATCCCAGTTATGAGTTCTACCTTTCAACCCAGACTATAGGCTTCCCCGGGTGGGGTGGGCTGAGCAAGGAGGAGGAATGCCCACACCAATGCCAGGGGCCTGCTAAGGACTGATAATGGGGAGAAAACAACACTGTTCACCACACTACTGAAATAGGCACCCAGACAGAAGTCATAGTTGTTCAGTTTTACTTTTTGCACCATCACTATTACTGTAAATATACCATAAATGCACTATTGGCATTTTATTCACTATTTGTCCTTTTCCAAACTTGGATTTTTGACATTCTTTTTGAAATTAAGAAATGTTTTCCCTTTTCAACCTCTCTTCTATTTCCTTCGTAACTCCTCACTCACCAATAATAGATATTAAATTATGTGCTCCCTAACCTGGTGAAGAAAAAAGACACAGTACAGAAAACACAGAGAGTCCCAAACAAGATGGACTCAAAGAGGCCCACACCAAGACACATCATAATTAAAATGTCAAAGATCAAAGGCAGAAGGAAATCTTAAAAACCAAAAGAGAAAGGTAGTTAGTTATATAAAAGTGAGCTCCTATAAGACTGTCAACTGATTTCTCAACAGAAACATTTCAGCCCAGAAGGTACTAGGCATGAAGTATTTAAAGAGATGAAAAGCAAGGACCTACAACCAAAACTACTATAATATAAAACTGAAGGACAAATAAGTAGCTTCCCAGACAAAAAAAAACTAAAGGAGTTTGTTACCACCAAACAGTATTACAAGAAATGTTAAAAGATGTGCTTGATGGAGAAGAAGAAGAAGGCAACGACGAAGAAGAAGACGACCACCACCACCAACAAAAATCAGAGGAACATAATTTTAAAATAAATAAAATGACAATAAACACATACCTATCAATGATCACTTTAAATGTAAATGGCTTAAATGGTCCCATCAAAAGACGTAGGGAAAATTAATTCACAAGAAAACAAGACCATATATACGCTGTCTTCAAGAGACCCACCTCAGAACAAAAGATACACACAAATTAAAAGTGAAGGGATGGAAAAATATACTTCATGCAAAAGGAAACAAACAAACAAAAAAGCTGGGGTAGCAATACTTATATCTACAAAATACACTTTAAAACAAAGGCTATGGTGAAAGACAAAGAAGGACACTGCATAATGATAAAGGGAGCAATCAACCAAGAGGATATAACCTTTTTAAACATTTATAAACCAAATAGAGGAGCATCTAAATATGTTAAGCAAATCTTGATGGACATAAAGGGAGAGATTGACACTAATATAGTTGTAGTAGGGGATTTTAAGACCCCATTGACATCGATGGATAGATAGTAAAGGCAGAAAATTAAAAAATAAGTACAAATAAAAATGGCAACCTTAAATAACACACTATATCAGATGGATTTAATTGATATCTTCAGAGCATCTCACCCCAAAGCAGCAGAATATACATTCTTTTCAAGTGAACATGGGATGTTTTGTAAGATAGACAACGTGTTAGAACACAAAACAAGTCTCTATACATTTAAGATTAAAATCATATCAATAGTCTCCTCTGACTAAATGGTATGGAACTAGAAATCAATCACAAGAGGGAAAACTGAAAACACACAGAGACTTGGAAGCTAAATAACATGTTATTAAACAATGACTGGGTTAACAATGAGGTCAAGGAAGAAGTAAAAAGTTACTTTGAAACAAAGAAAATGAGAACACAACTCAAAATCTGTGGGACACAGAGAAAGCAGTTCTAATAAGGAAAGTCATAGCATTACTGGCCTATCTCAAGAAACAAGGACAACTTCAAATAAACAATCTAACTTTACACTTAAAGAAACTTGAAAACGGACACCAAACAAAGCCCAATGTGAGCAGAAGGAAAAAAATAATAAAGATCAGAGCAAAAATAAATGAAATAATATATATATATATATTCTAGTCTATATATATTCTATAAATATTCTTTAAATATATACATATTCTATTCTATATATATTCTATAAATAGAATATATATATATATCACTACAAAAGAACAATAAAACCAAGAGCTGGTTCTTTGAAAAGATAAACAAGGTTGAAAAAACTTTAATCAGACTTATCAAAAAAAGAAAAAGAGAGAAAAAGGACTCAAATGAATAAAGTCAGAAATGAAAGAAGTAACAACTGACACCAAAGAAATACAAAGGGTTGTAAGAAAATATTATGAACAACTACATGCAAACTAATTGGAAGGTTGGGATTTAATGGATAAATTCTTAGAAACATACAATCTTCCAAAACTAAGGGAGAATCAGGGAATTGGAATATATAGATTACATCTAGTGAAATTGAAGCAGTAATACAGAAATAAAATTAAAACTAAAAAAACTCCCAACAAACATAAGCCCTGGACAAGGTGGCTTCATAGGTGAATCTTATCAAACATACCAGAAGCGCTAAAACCTATGTTTTCAAACTATTCCAAAAAATTCAAGAGAAGAGAAGACTCAAAGTAAGCATTATCCTAATTTCAAAAACCAGATAAAGACAATACAAAGAAAATTATAGGCCAATATACCTGATGAACATAGATGCTAAAATCCTCAAAAAAATATTAGCAATCCAAATCTAGAAATATATTAAAAAGATCATGCAATAACCTGACAGGTGTGGCTCATTTGGTTGAGTGTCATCCCATGCAACAAAGCATCACTGGTTCTCAATTTCCGGTCAGGGTTCATACCCATGTTGTAGGTATGATCCCAGATCGGGGCACATAAGGGAGGCAAACGATCAATGTTTCTCTCTCACATTTATGTTTTTCTCCTTCCCTCCCTCTCCCCACCTCTAAAATCAATTAAAAATTACTTTTAAAAGTTCATACACCTTGATAGATATGATTTATTCCAGGAATGAAAGGTTGGCACAATATCCAGAAATCAATAAATGTGATACACCACATATACAAAATCAATGATAAAGACACATGATTATATCAATAGATGCAGAAAAAAAAACATTTAATAATATCCGATACCCATTTATGATAAAAATTCTTAGCAAAGTATGAATAGAGGGAACATACTTCAATGTTATAAGAGCTATATATGACAAACCCACAGCCAGCACCATACTCAATGGGCAAAAACTACAAGCATTCTCTTAAGATAGGGTACAAGAAAAGGATATCCACTTTCCCTACTCTTATTCAACATAATACAGGAAATCTTAGCCACATCAATCAGACAAGAAGAAGACCTAAAATGTGTCCACATTGGAAAGGAAAAGCTAAAACTGTCATTATTTGAATATGACAACACAGTATACAGAGAACCCTAAAGATTCCACCAAAAACCTACTAGAACTGATAAATGAACTCAGTAATGTAGCAAGATATGAAATAATTATCTAGGAATCA
Organism: Miniopterus natalensis; assembly: GCF_054644295.1. Lineage (NCBI taxonomy): Eukaryota > Metazoa > Chordata > Mammalia > Chiroptera > Miniopteridae > Miniopterus > Miniopterus natalensis. The sequence goes on along the minus strand of NC_142090.1, from coordinate 37,378,375 downwards.
GTTGCTCTTTTTATACACCAATGATGAGCCATCAGAAAGGGGAAACTTAAAAAAAGAAATCCCATTCTCAATTGCTTCTAAAAGAACAAAATACCTAGGAATAAATTTAACTAAGGATGTAAAAGACCTGTACTCGGAAAATTATGATTCTGAAGAAAGAAATTGTAGAAGATACAAATAAGTAGACACATATACAGTATTCATAGATAGGAGAAATTAACATCACTAAAATTTCCATATTACCCAAAGTAATCTACAGAGTCAGTGCAATTCTTATCAAGATACCAATGGCATATTTCACATAACCAGAAAAAATATTCCAAACATTTATATGGAATCACAAAAGAACCCGAATAGCAATAGTAATCTCAAGAAGGAAGAACAAAGTGAGAGGAACCATGCTACCTAATATCAAACTATACTACATGGTTATAGTAACCAAAACAGCATGGTACTGGTATAAAAACAGACATATATATAGATCAATGAAACAGAATAGAGAGACCAGAAATGAACCCATGCCTTTTTAACCAATTAATATTTGACAAAAGAGGCAAAAACATGCCATGGGCTATTCACAGTCTTTGCTGGGTAACGCAGTTGGTTAGAGCACCATCCTGATACACCAAGGTTGCACATTCAATCCCTAGTCATGACACATGGAAGAATCAAAAAATGAATACATAGATAAGTGGAAAAACAAATCAATGTTTCTCTCTCTCTCTCTCACTCTCTCTCTCTTTCTTTTCCTATCTTTAAAATCAATAAATACATTTTTTAAAAGATAGTTTATTCAGTAAATGGTGTTGGGAAAATTGGACAGATATGTGCTAAAAAAATGAGACTATACCACCTTCCTATGCCACATACAAGAATAAACTCAAAATGGGTTAAAGACTTAAGTGTTAGATGAATCCATAAAAGTTCTACAAGAAGACATAGATAGTACAATCTTGGACGTTTCTCATAGCAATATTATTTTCTGATGTATCTAATGAGGAGTCAGGCAAGGGGAAAAAATAAACAAATGGTATTAAATAAAACTAAAATGTTTTTACACAGCAAAATAAACCATCAAAAAATGAAAAAACAACCTACTGAATGGGAGAACATATTCACCTATACATCTGACAAGGGCTTAATATCCATAATTTATAAAGAACTCATAAAACTCAACATCAAAAACACAAACAATCCAAATGGGCAAAGGCCCTAACCAGCACTGCTCAGTGGTTAGAGCATTGGCCTGCAGACTGAAGGGTAACAGGTTTGATTCTGGTCAAGGAAACGTACCTGGGTTGTGGGTTGTGGGTTCGTCCCCCAGCCCAGGTTGGAGTGCATGCAGGAAGCAACCAATAGATGTCTCTCTTTTACATGAATGTTTCTCTCTCTCTTTCTCCACTTCCCTCCCTTGCTTTCAGTCTCTAAAAAAAAAAAAAAAAAAAAAAAAGGGGGCAAAGAACCTAAATAAACACTTCTCCAAAGAGGACATACAGATGGCCAATATACATATGAAAAGATGCTCAACATTACTAATCATCAGAAAAATGCAAATTAAAACCACAATGAGAGATCACCTCACACATATCAGAATGGCCACCATCAATAAATCAACAAACAAGTGTTGTCAAGGATGTGAAGAAGGGGGAACCCTTGTGCACTGTTAATGGGAACATAGATTGCTGCAGCCACCGTGGAAAGCAGTATGTAGTTACCTCAAAAAATTAAAAAATAGAACTGCCTTGTGACAAAACAATTCTACTTCTGGAACTATATCCAAAGAAACTGGAAATATTAATTCTAACGAATATATGCACTCCTATGTTCATTGCAGCATTATTTACAATAGCCAAGATTTGGAAGCAGCCCAAGTGTCCATCGGTAGATGAGTGGATAAAACAGCTGTGGTACATTTACACAATGGAATACTACTTGACCATTAAAAAGAAGAAAAATTTACCCTTTGCAAACAGCATGGGTGGACCTAGAGAGCATTATGCTAAGTGAAATAAGTCAGTCAAAGAAAGACAAGTACCATATGATTTCACTTATATGTGGAATCTAATGAACAAACTAAACTGACAAGCAAAATAGAGACAGAGTCATAGGAGTGACAGTTCTGGGGATGGGGGAAGCTGGGGGGGTGGGGAGGGATTGAGCAAGAAAAAGAAAAAAAAAAGAGAAAAGACTCATGGACCAGACAACTATGACAACTGTGTGGGAGAGGAGGGTGGGTAGAGATGGAAGAAGTTATAGGGTGTATAAATGGCTACGGAAAAAATTAAATTAAAAAGCTTTAAACAATTTAAAATAAATAGCATACAAGTCTATGCTTGTAGGTAAAAGGCCCATTGTCGTGTATGGATATCGTCAAACTAGGAGTAGATGCACAGTTCAAAAAAAAAAAATGTAAAAACAGACCAATTGAAAGAATAGAAAACCAGAAGATAAGCTTCCTTACATATAGAAATTTGTTTTATGAAAAAAGTGACATTACAAATCACTGTGGAAAATAAAAGTTTCAGCATATATACTGGGAAAATTCACACTCCATATTGAAAAAAGTAAATTTTATCATATAGAAGAATGAATGCCAATAGTTTAAAGATTTAATTAAGAATAGCAAAACTTCAAAATTTTAGAAAAAAAATTCAGGAGAATATATTTATTACTTCTGGTTGGCAAATATTCCTTAAGCAAGAAACAAAACACAAACTATAGCAGAAATATTGATAAATTTGACTAAAAAATTAGAAAACAACTCTATTAGAAAACATCATTAGCAAAGTTAAAATAAATGAAACAAACAGACATAAACTATGGTTGGTCTCCAGATTATTTAAAGAAT
>NC_142090.1:36198027-36260527 GCF_054644295.1 Miniopterus natalensis | reverse complement strand
AGGCCGGCACACAGACTCTCTCTGATGCGCTCCCTCTGAGCTCCAGTGCTGGGCAGCAACTTCAAAGGAACCTGGTACATTTTGGAAGGAACTAACTTGCCTCAAATAGGGGTGAAAGGTAGCTGGGCAGCTTTTTTCCACAGAGAAGAGCTGGCAGAGGCCACTGCTCCTTTGGCGAGCACTCCCCTCACAGAGCTGGCAGGCAGGCACCATATTTGAATCTCAAGCACCTGACTCACACCTTTGGGCCCACCCTGGTGATTCCCGGAGACCCCGCCACTCCCTACCTGCAAGTTCATCCAAGCCATTTCCAGTGGCTTTTCTATACAAGTGGCCTCTCAAGCCTCAAGCTTACGACTTTCCTAAAAGCTCTCAAACAAGCACTATCATGCCCCATACATCTTGATAAGTGGCGCCAGGCCTGGCACTATTGGCAGCCTGCAATGGTTCATAGCTTGGCCTCTCCTGGACAACACCAAGCCCAGCACAAGTAGTAGCCAACTACAGTTTGCTGTGTAGCTCATGCTGGGTTGCCCTGGGCAAGGCACTGGCAGAGGCTGACTTTGCACCTCCTAGGAGGCCCCAAAGCCAGTGCACCTGGTGGCCAGACTCGACCACGCTGGATTACAACCCTACCACATCCACAAGTGACACATTCAAGGGGCCCACCTCATGAACACCAAAGCTCCACTGAAGTAAATCCTGCTCCATAGGGTGTCTCCAGCACAGCAGATCTTTGGCTGTAGGTGCAACTGGTCCTCACATCCGATTGGCCTAGGGGTCAATTCCTCCCAGTGACACCAACAGCAACCAAGGCTCAATTATAACAGGAGAGAGCACACAGCCCACACAGGGGAGAAGGCCCAGCTAAGGTGACTGGGGAGGCTGAGTCACTGGACCCTACAGGACACCTACTACACAAAGACACTCTACAAATTCCAGGAGACACAGCAGCTCTACTTAATACATAGAAACAAACACCTGGCAGCAGCCAAAATGTGGAGGCAAAGAAACATCACAAAGGAAAGAACAGAAGAAATCTCCAGAAATCTCCAGAAAATAGAACCAAGCAAGCCACTAGATACAGAGTTCAGAATAATGATTATAAGGATGCTTAAGGATAATAGTAAGACTATTACAAAAACAAGTGAGACCACTGATGACTTAATAAAGTACCAATCAGAAATTAAGGCTACATGAACTAAAATGAAGAATAATTTACAGGGAATCAACAGTAGAGTAGAGGACACTGAGAATCAAATCAGCAATTTGGAACACGAGGAAACAAAAAAACACCCAACTAGAAGAGCATAAAGAAAAAAAGAATACAGAAATATGAAGATAGTGTAAGAAGTCTCTGGAACAACTTCAAGCGGCTCAACATTCGTATTATTGGGGTGTCAAAAGGAGAAGATAGCAAGAAATTGAAAACCTATTTGAAAAAGTAATTACAGAAAATTTCCTCTACCTGGAGAAAGAAATAGACTTACAAGTCCAGGTAGCACAGAGAGTCCCAAACAAGAGGAACCCAAAGAGGCCCACACCAAGACATATCATAATTAAAATGCCAAAGATGAAAGAAAAAGAAGGAATCTTAAAAGCAGGAAGAAAAAAGCAGTTAGTTACCTACAAGGGAGTAGCCATATGACTGTCAGCTGATTTCTCAACAGAAACCTTGCAGGCCAGAAGGGAGTGGCAAGAAATATTCAAAGTGATGAAAAGCAAGAACCTACAACCAAGATTACTCTACCCAGCAAAGCTATCATTTAGAACTAAAGGTCAGATAAAGAGCTTCTCAGAAAAGTAAAAGCTAAAGGAGTTCATCACCACCAGACCAGTGCTACATGAAATGTTGAAGGGTCTTCTTTAAGAAGAAGCTAATGAACAAAAGAATCTGGCAAACTACATGGATCCAGAGACATTGACACATGCAACAGACAATCATATTTCAGAGAGAAGAGGGAAGGAGGGTGGAAGGTGGTTAGAGATTAACCAAAGAAGTTATATGCATGTATACATAACCCATGGACACAGACAATAAAGGGATGAAAGCCTGGTGAGGGGGCGGGAGCAAGGTGGAAGGGGTCAATTGGGGGGGGAAATGGGACACCTGTAATACTTTCAACAATAAAAATAAATTTTAAAAAATAAAAATAAATAAAAATAAAAATAAATGAATGCCCTGCTACTGGAACAGGGAGTCCTACTGAGTACACAGAGAAAGATGTGGGCTTTGGCCATCTCTAGATTTACCATGTCAACACTCCCAATAGCAAGAGAATAGTTTACTACTCAGGCCTAACAACCTCAGGCTTCATCATGCCAGCCATGAAAGTAAGCTCCTGCCTCACACTCTGGACTAAAACAACTGTCTAACTGGGAATTACAGAACTGTAAGGACCCTTGAAGATTCATCCTGTGTTTACAGGATGCTCTTGCTCCAAATGACCTTCATTAAGCCTACACTGACATTCTGAAGGAAACCAGTCAAGATGGTAAAGACAGACTGTAGGTGGGAGCAGAGTAGAGTGAGTTAGGCTTCCAAAATCTCCATAAATTAAATAGAACCCACCAGAACCTAAAGATAATCTGTAGAACTCTATCCTCTAAAAGGAGTGATAATTCTCCTAAATCTTTTCCAGCTGTGGCATAAGGTAATTTTCAGACCTACTCATTCATTCTACACATATTTATTAAGCCCCACACTGTGTTGGCCTCCGTTCCAAGCAGAGGTACAGGGTAAAGGAGATGGGAGAGGATCTTGGTTCTTAGATCCTGGTGAAGAGACAGAAAGTAAGCACACAAACATAAAGAAAAAGAACTTTATAGAGCACTATGTTCTTGAAGGAAAAAAATAAAGGAAATGTGATAAGGAATGCAGGGCAAGAGTGGGGGGGGGCATGCAGGGAGGCCTCAAAGAGGACAGCAGGGAGCTGAGGTTGGACTACTAGAAGCAGGCAGGCATGCACAAGTCAGGACCAAACCCACTGGGCTGAGATTTCTGCCAATTCCATTTCCCATCTGAGTAGATGCCCTGAGACATAAGTTGTGGAGCCGATCCTAGGGTTGCTGACTCAGGGATGTGGGAGGACTGCATTACTGCACTCACAGGCCAGGACAAGTTCTCTTTATTCTCCAAAGATCCTCTACCTCATTCTCATGGTGGTTTGGCAAAACCTGGAATCAAGGCCTTCTAGGCAAATGGCTGTGGTCTCTTTAACAATCAAGACTATAGTATCTAAATCTTTGAAAATCTTTAAAAATCAGTACACCCCTCTAGTCTAACTTTGAGACACGCCACACATACACATACACACACATACACCATATGCAGATTAATTCTTCTGCATAGAAAAATGTAGACCATGATAGTTCAGAAACAATCAGATGAAACTATCAATGGTTTCAAAAATGTACAGCTTAAAATTCTCAAACCTTTCAGAATGTTTTTTGTTGTTTTTGGTTTTTTACTAAGGAAAAGACTGGGGACAATCTAGAATGACAAAGCATTTTTCACCCCTAAATTTACTTTAGATGGCATCTATAAAGTAGTCAGCCAATAACCAAAAACAAAAGATTACACTGCAAATACAAGGAACAGAGTTAGAAAACAGCCAATAAGACAGGCAAGAGGCAGCAGTCCTTTGAAAATGTATAACTTAGTCCAAATGTTAGATGTGGTTTTCACTATTCACCACAAAGTTGGGTTACTAACATTTTTTAAATTTCTGAAAATGATTTGCAGGCCACTGTCCTGCTTTAGAACAGATCAAAATTTTCCATTGTTGATATACAGATATTAGTATGCAGGGTAAATAAGAGGCAACAAGCAAGGTATCTAATTCTAATAAATTTAAGAAAATCACATTAAAAGCACATTGGAATTCTAATTTTCTTAATACACAACATGGACAGAGTGTGGGCAAACAACTACTGCTCCTCTCCCTTCAAGTCCACTGTCTCATCAAACAGGTCATAGGGCCAGATGGGCAGGTGAGGCCCAACATGCTTCTCCTGATGTCTCAGTCAGTTTTGTTTCCGTAGTCACAACTCCATGAGTTCTCCTGTGTGATGGCTGTTACTCGAAAACAGAATAAAGGTAAATAAAAGACTCTGTATATGTGTGTGTGTGTGTGTGCGCGCACGCGCGCACACATGTACATATGTGCAGGTGCCCTCCTTTTACCTCATGTAACTCAACAATATGGTGAACACTGTGATGACAGGCTGAGATAAAGAAGAAATGTACTAATGCTAAATATAAAGATCTATACTTAAGGCTGAAAGATAATACTAAAGTCACTTTCAGGACAGAGTGGCAGAAATATGACTTAGCAGTAGATGTGAACAAATACCTAGGCATGCATTTTCACCTCGTGAAGAGTGGATCAGTAATGAGATGTAGCTGCCCAAAGCCTACTTCAATCTCATGCAGTAATAAGAGGAGCACCGCTCTAGTGTACTATGTACTATCATACTGAGATGCATGTTCAGGCCCAGATGAAAGGACAGCAAACATTCAAAGCCACCCCAGAACAAGAAACAAACTAAAACGAAGAAAGGAAGTAGACCTTGGGGCCTTATTCTTCAAATATTTGTAAGTACGTGAAAAAAATTAGTTCTAACTTGTGTGAATCCAGAAGGCCAGAGAATCAACCACATTTTCCATGTGCCTGATTTAAAGTGCTTCTGAAGGAAATGGGGATGGGGAGGAGGCAGACAGTGTTGAAATTATGGGGAGGTAGAGCTTTTCCCCACACAAAGAATATTCTAGAAATGAGAACTATCTGAAAATGGAATGCAAGGCCTGGCAAGGGTTTCATTCCTTCTTAGCAGTGGTTGTGGCAGCATTTTTCAAGGCTCTTACCACCAGATTTGTACTGTAAAAAAGGGATGGACTCTAAAATCTATAAGACTTCCCACCACTAGGAGGTGATGGTTCTATACATTCTTCCACCTTGTGGGGGATGGATTATGGTGAGTATCTGTATATTAGTGCTCGTAACCACTAAAAAAATATTCCTCTTGCAAAAACAAAAAGAGAAGGGAGGAGGGTGGGAAGGAAGGAGATCAACTAACATGTGTCTTTCAATGCTGGCAACAACAATGGTAATAAATCTTAAGACATGCAGCCTTACTCATTAGAAGTTGCTCTCCAAAGACCCACTTTCACACGTAAGTGTTGTATTTGCTCCCCATCTAATCTTGATGGGGCACTGACTCTTTACTTTACCTAGGGGAGGGGGAGAGGACATTGGGAAGGAGTAGAACTTCCATAGCATCTAGGCATTTCCCAGTCAGGGAACACTATCTGTGTAATGCCTACCCTCAGCAAGGCCCTGCTTTGTACAGCTGATTGGCTATCATTTCAGCATCCTCCTGCCTCCTCAATAAGGGCCACCAATTTAGAATAAGAGGGGAATGGGATGGATTAGAAAACCTCCCCGAACTCAAAATCAGCTATGTCCCAAGCAGCTTTGCTCCCAAAAGATTTTAAGTCAGCATTTCACTAAACCTACCTTTGTACCATTTGCAACATTTGTTTCTGAAAATTGTTAGCCAATTAAAAATTATTATTTGCATTTGTGGGTTTTTTTTTAAATAATCTGTCTCCATTAAGGAAGTGTAACAGATATAAAAAGTGATGCTGACAGACTGGTGAATTCTACAAGTTTAAAATAAAAATGGCAAGAATTATTTTTTTGTGTCTGAAAGAATGGGTCTCATACTGGACCTGCTGGCTGGGCCACTTAGGCTGTGAGAGAAAGTTCAGGCTTTTAGACTTGTTCTGCCTCCCTCATGACTTCTTGGGCATTGCGAGCAAATCTCAAGAGAGAAGAATCTCATTCACTCCAGACTTTTCAGGGAAAAACAAATCACCATTTATATCTGGATTAGTTCAAGATAAACCAGTTTTGAGACACAAGGAGAGACTAAAATGCACAAATACATGAACCATTCCTAGGTGGATAGGAGGACTCCACAGTCCACATACTTTAGGATTTGAAGGACAATAGTGAGCTTTTTAGAATTAATATTAATGAAATAATAGGTGTCCAAAACTTGCTAGACATGAGGTAGAAAATGTTATGGCCATGGCTACAAGACAGGTGAAGTTCCTCATTCTGTGACCCAAAGCTTGGCCACCAACAATACAGTATGTTATGACTGCTCTATACTGAGTGTTTTTAGTCCCTTATAAAGTGTTTCGAGATACTCTCATTTGTATTTCAATGTAGACTTTTTTCAGTTTGTTGTGTTAAGATGGAATTACATGTTTCAATTTTCCATCCAATGGCAAAAAAGAATACATATTTTAGAGAGGAAAAACATGTGGTGTGGGGATACAAAAACAGAAAGACACATGCTCAAACATTTATGCAAATACACACACACACACACTTCATAGTGATTGGCAACTAAACTTCACAGAACAGAAATGATCATTTTTCACTTACTGAAAAAGCTGCCAATGCTTGATCTTTGATTTAAGACACAAAAATGTAGACACCACCCCTTCCATGGCCCACTCCCTCTTACCCTCTCTGAGTGTAAGGAGGCCAAGTGCCAGGAGAACAGGAGCCTGGGGGCAGTCCTGCTTCCAGTTCCAGCTATGGGACTAGAAAATCCCTTCTCTGAGCCTCAGTTTCCTTATCTATGAGTTTTTAGCACAGATGACCCTATTCAGTTCTGGCAGGCTATGATTTGCGGTGAATAAAGTGACATCTCAGAATAAGCACAATGAATTCCTCTGAAAAACCCAACATGAATTCTGCACCCCTCAACCAGAACGATTCTTTCTTTAGCTCCTAATCTCCTTTCCCAGACTTCCAGGCTGAACACAAGAAGTTCTTTATTTGGTTTAATAAAATGATCATGACTACTGAATTAAAAAATACTGAACCAAATTTCTTCAAAGAAAACAAAGATGCCTTAAATGCTCATCCTCACGCACCTCTTAAGTTATTTTTCAGGAAGCAATTTCTAGGACTTCACATGTGTATGGTCTCCACATCAAAATTCTCAAAGCTGTCACTCCATCATCATTAATATAAGAAGAGAACTAGTGTTGCCAGGGGAAATGTAGTCCTTTCACAGAGTTGTGAGAAAAGCATTTCAGGAGACTCACACGTGGGAGGGTGAGGTTTAGTGGTAAGATTCATCGGGGTGGAAATAGAAGGCTGCCCCTGGGTTCCCAGTGTCCCATTTCCATCATCCCACTATGGAAAAAGTCTTCATCAAGACCAGAAATAGTGCCAATCTCCAGAGATTCTGTGCCATGCCAAAGACTAGCCCATTTCACAGCCTCATCTAGTTCCCAGTTGTGCTCCTGTCTCCAATACCCAGGCTGAGCTTGGAGCCTGCATGAAGTAGCCATGTAGCTGCTAAGGCCACATGGTTGCTATGCAGAGAAAACACACAAACCAAGGGGATGAGTGCATGTTACCAGTGAGAGAGAGAAAGGGGCCTTTGTCTTTGTAAGGCTCAGGTTATATTATCTCGGGCTTGGGAAGGACCATGTCTTCTTCGAACTAACTAATCAACTTTCCATGCTTTCCAGGCTTCTGATGGGTCCACCCCCTAACCAATCTATTTCCTAGATCTTCTGGGCTCTGTATCCCTTATCCAATCAGATCCTCTTCCCAGGCTAGACAAACAGACCTTTACAGTCACGATCTTGACTCCTATTGCACATTCCTCATAGAAGCACCTTCCCCTGCACCATCTTGGCTTCTATTGCACAAGTACTTACCTCTCCCTGCTTCCCGGCCCCCCCAATCTAGTACTGAAGGGCAAGCTGCTCCTCAGACGGAGGAAGGGAGGGTGTTAATCCCTTTGGCAGGGCAATGCTTAGATTCCCCAGGGTACCTATGAATGCTACAAATTCATAGTAAAGCAGGCTTATGTTTCCTAGTTGATTACACTTAATAGTGCCTGCTTTCCTTTGCTCCCTTCCTTTATTAATATCTAGCTACCTACACTAACACCAGGAACCGTGAAATTGCCTACTTGGTCCTGTGGGCTGCACTGGGCAGGTGGCCCTATGGTGCTGAGGATGCCTGGAGTGCTATGGGTCTTCTAACACTTCTGAGGGTTTTCACAGCTTCCCTTTCCTTCCTCAAAGCCTCTAATCAAATGGTTGGCTCTGGTGCCAACTAGCCCCCATCCTTAGGTGCTTTCCAAAGTAACCTTATTAACATAACAAAAGACCTTTATCATTCCACACTTAGGAAATTCCAAGAGTTTTGGGAGCTGTGAGCCAGAAATTATGTAGGAAGACCAAATACAAATGAGAAACATATTTTGGTCATCTAAATGACCAATTACATACTTCTTATAAATCACAATATCACAGGCTATCATTTCAAATCAGTGATAGAACAACTAATGAACAATCATTTACCCCCAAAGAACTACAAATTTAAAAAAAAAGACTTCAGAGATCACCTTCCCCTGGTGTGAAAGGTTAGAGGAAGTGTGGTCCTTTCCTCTTCTGCTTAGGTCCAAGAGGCTACTGTTAAAACAGGCAAGTTTATGAAACCCTGAAAGGTGATGCTGGTCCCAGCCTGTCACAAAGCAATCCTCGTGGAGAACATTGATAATGGCACCTCCGACCACCCCTACAGCATGACCTGGTGGCTGGAATAGACTCCTATCCCCACAAAAGGGAAATTGCCAAGAGGTCAAAGATCAAGTCTTTTGTCAAAGTTTATACCTACAATCACCCCATGTGGACAAGGTACTCATATGGATATCCACTTGGACAAAACTGTCCTCAACAAGGATGCCTTAGAGACCCTGCCCTAAAATGCAAGGCCAGAAGGGAGGTCAAGTTCAAGTTCAAAGAGAGCAAGAACAAATGAATCTTCTCAGAAACTGTGGTTTTAGATCTTTTTTGTTTCAGTCATTAAAAATCCAAAAAATAAAAACTTCAACGGACACCCACAAAGGAGTATGTCCAAATGATCGATAAATATCTAAAAAGATGCTTAATTCCCTTATTCATCAGGGACAAATTAAAATCAGATTTAAATAGAACAGAAGGGCTAAAATAAAAAATATAGAAAAGAGCCTAGTGTTGACAAGAATGAGGAGCAAATCTGTACAAACGCCTGGGAAAACTATTAAGAATTATCATCAGCTAAAGCTAAGTATATGCACCCCCTATAATGCAGTCATTTCACTCTTTGGTATGTATCCAAAAGAAATGTGTACACAGGTTCACCAGGTACTTAAAAGCCAATGTTCTTAACAGCCAACTCTGGAAACCATCCAAATGCCCATCAGTAGTAGAATAAACAGAGCAAGCCCTTGGAACAGGAGGAATAACTGGCCAGGGAATGAGAAGGCCTTTCCAGGGACTGGTAGTGCTTTCTTCTTGATCAGTCTGCTGTTTATATGATGTGTTCACTATAGGAAAATTCATCAAGCTCTTAGCATATGCTATGTGTACTTTCTACCTCTGTATTGTATTTCAATTAAAATTTTAAAAGAACAAGGTGAAGTTTTCACCTATCATATTTTTTTTTAAAAGTATTTCACTGATGTTGACAAAGTATACATTATCTCTGAAAATTGTCATTATCTCTGAAAATGAACACTCATAAACATCTCACTGAAATAGAAGATGCTTCATTTCTTGGAGCTAATTTAGTAAGATTTCTTCAAGACAAAAAAAAGGTGTGTTGTTTTTGGATTTTCATCACATCCTCATTTACAATTAGAAAAAGAGAAGAAAAACATAGATGTCCAAAGATAGGGGATTGGCTGAATAGATTACATCACCATTAAGGTTGGAATCATGTGACCTCACTCATATGTGGAATCTACTGAACAAAATAAACCAATGAACAAAATAGATCCAGAGATACAGAAGCATGGAACAGACTGACGAATCTTAGAGGGAAGGCTGGGGGGGCAGATGCGGGGGTGGGGAATAACCTAAGAACTTATATGCATATGTGTATAACCCATGGACACAGGCAGTAGTGTGGTGAAGGCCTGGGGGTGGTGCAGGGTGAAGGGGATCAATAGGGGAAAGGGGGACATTTGTAATACTTTCAACAATAAAGATAAATTAAAACATAAAAAAGTAAAATTGGAAAAGAGTAGTACATGACATGGGAAATGCCCCCAGCACATGGTTACTTACACACGTAATACATGCCATAAAAAATGGAGAGGAGACTTCCAGCTCCTGCAAAGGGCTCCATGGAGAAGCAGATAGCAGATGATGGCCTAGGCAGGTGCCAGCTGGAGTCCCTGCTCATCAAAGGTGGTGGTAGAAGAACCACACCCCCTGTGGAGGGCATGCTCTGTGCCCCACACTCTCTGTCCTGCCATTGTCATAGCCCTGCAAGCATTGTGACTGGCTACATTTCAAGGGCTCTACAGACACGTTACCAGTGGATACTGCACTGAACAGAGCAGTGCTAAGAGACTGGGGAGCCAGAAAAGAAATGAAGTAGATTCCACATCAAGTGGTAAAAGGTGAATACATTCAGGATACATTACATTCAGTTTCCCCCCCCCCCTCTCAAAATATAACTGACATATAACGAAACAAAAAAAGAGAAGAAAATAAAGAAAGAAAACTAAAAATATACCAAAATGTTAACAAAGTTATCGCTGTGTGGTAAGATTCCTGGACATGTTCTGGTTTTTCTATATGCATTTCCAAATTTCCTAATGAGCACATATTCCTTAAAAATATAAATAAATAAACAAGCAAAAGAAAAGCTTAAGAGAGAGTAAAGCTGAGATAATATAGATAGTCCTAAGGTCGCAGACTATGGGGAGGGAACAGGCTGCCTAGATGTTGGTTAAGTGAAAGGTGCCCTTCATTTCTTCTATTCCTTTAGGTTCCATTTTCACTGAAATGCTTTCTAAAATGCATTATTTTAAAATTTTCTGTATAATGAACCACCTCATCTTGCTTAGAAGGTATCGCTTCTCAAGGTGTCCTGGGAAGTGCAGCATTCACCCAAAGTCCACAAGGCTTTTCTGGCCTCTGGCTCTGCACCCATCCCTCTGTATCTGAACAGCAACAGTAACAACACTTTCCAGGTTCCACCTATAAATTCCATTCTCAAAAATAATGACAAATATGGGTTACTTGAGAGGTTCCGTGTTTAGGAATCTGGTAATCAAAGTTTATTATAATCTTGGGTTTTGTTTCATTTTTCCACTCTAAAGAGTAAAGTAACTAAATTAGTATCAAAGAAATTTGCAAAAGTTCTCAGTGAAGCTGTGATGAAATATAACTACATGAAACCAGATGCCATACAGAAAACTATGCACTCTATGAGGATGTTGAAGAGATTTAAAAGAGGGTCACGTTCTGGGAAGAGTTAGTCACACAAATGTCAAAATGCCCCTAGCAGTCCCAAAGAAAGACTATGCCCATGTATTCCCAGAAAGTAAGTACAGGCAGTCAGGTTGGTAATGCGTGACACCAGGTCTAAATCAAGGACACACACATCTCAGATTTCAATGGATCGATTAGTTTCATGGCAGCTACCTGTAGTTATCAGCAATTCAGTCAAAATTGGGCAAAAACCTTCCTGCATTTGCACCTGAAACATCAATACAGACTGCCCTCCAAAATACCTGGAATGGTTTTGACTTAACAATTTGTAAGACTACATTTTGGCCTAAACAAAATCTTCAGTGGCTTTTAATCCAAGATAGATATACACAAGTAATTTATACAAATTATTTAAAGAGAATTGTGGGTTTTCCTTTCTAAACTTGGATTATATTTACTCATTCCTTTCAAGCTCCTCTTACTTACCAGACATCTTTCCTGTCATTTTAGGGAACTTAAAGTGAATGTCATACAAACAGAGTTTTTGAGGGAAAGAGCTCTTTAAATCAACCCAACTTCTTCATTAAAAGAGATAAAGTGATATGCAAGCAGAATCTTTGGAATCCTTAATGTGCATCCTCTATAAAGTAAGCTGGGTCACATCTGTGGTTACCACATCACATTTTATATGGGAAAGATTCAGCTTCATGGTCCCTAATCACTGAGAGGCACTCTTCTCACAATCATTCCTTCAAAGAGTTATTCTTCAATCAATATTTTCCTGAAGAAAGTTAGAGCTCCAAAACCTACCTGTACACCAATGGCTCTGGAAAATACTAAGTGATGAATCTCTTTAAGAACCTGAACAAAGAGGGAATAGGTACATGCCCATAAAGCACTGAATAAAATAATTTCAACGGATTGGCCCATTTTCTAAATCTATTCATGAAACCCAAGAGTTCCTGCATTGCTAATTAAATCCCTCTGTTCCACAAGATGGTTCATTGCTTAGTTGCCATGTTGGGCTTGAGGTAGCTGCCACTGCATTCAATGGTACTTGTTTCTAAACTGATGGTTGCCAGATGGGAAGAAGGTTTGGAGGACTGAGTGAAAAAAGGTGAATTAAAAAATATAAGTTGTTACAAAACAGTCACAGGGATGTAAAACACAGCATGAAGAATATTGTCAATAATATTGTAGTAACCATGTATAGTGCCAGGTGAGTACTAAACTTATCAGGAGCATCACTTTGTAAGTTATATAAATGTCTAACCACTATGCTATACACCTAAAACTAACATAATATTGAATGTCAACTGTAAATAAAAAATTTTTAATTTTTTTTTAAAAAATGATACTTGTTCCTGACTTTGTAGAGGCAGGAGCTAGGCTGTCTGTCCTAAGGCTTGGAAACTAACATCACCTTAATGAGAAAGAATGTCTATAAAAATTTAACTCTCTTTTTAAGCACATATCTCTTACTCATACTTAAAAATAAAAAGCACTATTCCCTAAAAAATTTAAGCAACATACAAAATTATACTAGCACATATTTGTAAGATTTGTACTTGTATCACTAGTGTACCCATGTGTTATGAAGTTTCTACATTTAAACATCGACTTTCTCCCTGTCCTAATCCACCCCTCAGTAGTGTGAAGACCATTGATCTAGTTTAGAATAGTGACAAAACAATATTTTGTAGCCTGGTTCCAGCTAATATAACCACTTCTTTCTTAAAGTAAGAAAATATTTTTCTTTCAACAACTTACTCTCAACCATAAACTTTTTGAAAGAGTAATAAGCAAAAGGCAGTTATTTTTAACTAATTTTTTTCTTCTAAAAAACAAAAATAAGAAAAGGAAAGAGATTTGTAAACCTTCTTATCTCTCTTTTCTTGTCATCTGTTGTTGGAAAGAGAAACAAGTATAGATAGTTTTCAAGATAGCCAGATGAAGGCTTAGCAACAGGTACATATAGGATGTGTTCCCCCTCTTCAGTCTAAAAAAACCAGCAAAACTACCTCATGCTATAACAACACTAGTCACAAGCAACAACAGTAACTGTTCTGCTGCAAGACTGCACACTGCCTTTCTCATATTACCCAGCCTATTTAATCCTTGGATTCCCAGATTTTCAACCAATATATTATATGCTGATACGTGTCTGAGAGAAGCATCTTTTTTTTTTTAATTCACCCAGTTTTTTGGGTCAAACTGTAGATGAAAATATTCTCAACTTGTGTGAAACTGATCAAAGAAAATGCTTTGAATTTATGTGAAAAAGTTTTCCATTAAGATAGGAGCTATTTTTTTCAAGCATGATTCTTTTTAATTGCGGAAAAGAGCCCAAAGGCTTTGTCAAGGGGCACATGTTTCCTATAAATCAAAACATAAATAAATGTGAGGTTATTTCACTAGGCATACATATGGTTTTTGCTAAGTAAACTCTATTTATAAAACATTGTTAGCCTCCACCGGAACTGCTGTCAACATTTATAGGATAGGAATTTTTCTACTGCTCTGAAACTTGCCAGCATTTGAAAACAAGCCTAGAAACATTAGTTTTTTAAGAAAGATTTGACTTTAACTTAATGTGAAATGGGCCACTGTGTGTTTTCTAGTTTTTAGAAGCTTGGAAGAAATCTTCAGTTGAATATTAGAAAATGTTGTTTTCCTTGCTAGAAGTTGCAATATTTTAACCATGACGTTGTATTCTTTCTGAAGTTCTTTTTCAGTTATAGGCAAAGGTCTGGGGTTATTTTTCTCATTATTGCCAATAAAACAAAAATATTCTGTGAAAAGGTAATCTTTGACAAATCCATTAAAACTGAGTATTCATAATTGCCTCACAATCTTCTCTGAAATGCTCATTTGCACGATCTCCTCCCTTTAGACCCCCTAGACTATAAACTCATTTATCAGTCCTACTCAGAGGGCAGTTCTCAAAACGAAGTTTTCTGTGAAAAGAATTAGCTATAAGCATGAAGCAATAATCTCTGACAACCAACGGTAAACCATAAAGGTAACAATAACTATAATAATAATTTACATTCACCGTTTTCCATTCAACTTTTCTTTCTGGGCTACTGTGTCTTCCAAGACAAAATTTTTTCCAATGCTTCTGCAATCAATCCCTACTCTAGGCAGATGTAAGCCAATAGTTACAGTGCAGTCATGACTGTTTCCGGAAAGAGACCTCTTGCTCTCTTTTGTTTTTTTATTATTTCCTTCCAAGGTGCATCTTCCCAGTTGTAAGCTTTGTCACCTCTTGTTATAGAATACATTTGTTTTATTTTTGAATGGCAGAGGGAAAACATTAAATAGTTCCATAAAAATAACTAAAAGGATTTTTAAAATCTAAAGTCATAAATTTCCAAGGTAATACAGCATTTAAATATATTTAATGATTACCTAATGCATAACTACCTGGACATGATTAAACTGCTTTGGAAACAATGTAAAGGTTTTCACTGCTAGGTATTGTACCAATTTTTATGGAGAATTCCAAAATACTTAACCCAGTTTATATAGAGAATTCTATTTCTCTGCAGTATACTTACAGGGAAAGATTGCTTATAAAATGCAGGCATGGCTCCAATAAACTTAAAAATAGACAAAGATCCAGAAGAAAAATACATTATTTTCTGTATTGTTCATTTTTGTAATTTTGTGGATTAACAGCTGTTACCCTAATGGTAGACACCAATTAATTTGACATTATAAAAAAAGGCAGAATTCTCCAGAACTTATGTTCCTAATCAATCACCAGAGATCAGTGACGTCATTAGAGCCTTTGATCACAGCTCCTCTTTAAAGCTCAGATGGGACTGGACTGATCCTTGCTGGCACTGAGAATACAGAAACACCTAGGAATACAATTCAGCATGAAACATGAGAAGACATCAGCAACCCCTTCTCTCCTTGGAGAGGAACAGAGAGCACATTCCAAAGGAGCCCAACACGAAACAATAGAGCCACCTCGTTAAATCCAAACCCAATTCCGATCTTACTAGGATTCCCAGAGCACTTTAAGAGAGAAATAGACAATATGCTACTTTTCTTTCAGTTTGGTCTTCCTTACCTACCGTGCCTACCAGGGCAAGCCCCAGATCCCTTCACCATGGGCTGGAGAAGATCTGTGGATATTTTTTCCCATTCTCCCCGTTACAAAGCACTTATACAGTTCAGAACTTCCCCTTCTACTTCTGTTTCGCTTAATGAGCCTTTACTAAAAATGCTAGTTACTCTACATCGCCAAAAAAGATAGTTCCTTGAATATAACGTTGGCTTTGATAATTTTAAAATACTTAAAAAGACTGCAATCGCTCAGAATGTTCTGATCTGAAATGGTCATTTTGGGAATGAAAAGTTTTAATTGACCTTTACTACTTTTGTTCCATTGGTGTTTGGGTTTTTCTCCCTCCTTATTTGTAATACCAATCTAAATAAGCTTTGTGAACACTGGTGAAATGTGGTTTATTATCTTCCTCATCAGGTGATCAATGATTTCATTAATAAGATAGATAACAAAACTGTCATATAATCGACACCGTTATGAAAGATGATCCTAGCTTCCCGTTCCATTTTCCAAGGTCCAGGGTTCTCTGTGGCAGCTCTGAGTCTATTCAATATTTCCCACAGACAGAGAAAAGTGAAAATCCATTTTGAAACCAATTTCAATTAGGATCCAGAAGCTGTTATCACAGGTGTCGCAGAATGGGCCGGTAAGTGGAAATGTCGCCTATCCATTCTGAAATGAAACCTTATCAGGGGCTACAAAGATGGCTGGGGACAGCCTATCTGTAAATTACTTTTCGTCCTGTGTTAACTCAACCTTAGTCCTGTCATATGGAATTCTTTCTACCCACTAGTAATAATCTGACTAGATACAGCACCCAAACAGTATTCAGCTGGACAGGGCTGTCCCCTTAAACATGGGTACAAATGCAAACACACTCAGGCCAGCCAGTGAGCAAAGGGATATGCATGCTTTAAATGACAGAACTAAAAGTTTATTATGGGAAATAAAAGAAGCCCGTCTCCACCCATTGCATTCCTGACGATTTTTCAATTGCAAACTCCAAGGCCCAGTCATTTCATTAATGCAGCATCCAAGTCGTGAGGCTTTTCTCTCACATCTTTCAGTGTCCTTTTAGCAAATTATCCCATGACGGCGGATTTATTCAGTCAAAGACCTCGGACTTTGAGAGGCAACAAAAGAATCAAGAGACTTTCTGGTCCACCTGCCTGGCGAATGATGAGGCAGGGAAAGTCTCCCCCAGAGAAACCAATCAAACCATTGTGTGGCACAGTCAGACCTTTTCAACTGTCAAGCCAGAGAGCAGGGGAAGAGATGAAAGAACAGGGAATGAAGCTACCATTTACGGAACCATGTGGGAATGGTCTCCTAAGATTTAATAATTGGGATGGAACTCAACTTTCTAGCACTAAAGGGAAAAAAGAGACTGAGAAGAGAGAAGAGTCAAAGAAAGGGGGGAAAAGGCAAGGAAGAAAAAAAAAGCAGCCTAAGTCAGACTAAGAATAACTTTTATATAAATATGTCCCCCACCTGAGATGAAGTCCTATCTGTAAAAGTAAAGGGAAAAAGAATGATGTTACAAAAAAAGAAAAAGAAAGAAAGAGAAAGAGAGAGAGAGAGAGAGATGGAGGGAGGAAGGAGGGAGGAAAAAGGAAGGCTTAAAGACTTTGATATCTTTCCTCTAGGTTAGAGCTGCATTAAATGTTCTGATTCTAACCATCTTGTGCAATTAATTCATAGTAGCAAAACAACAACAACAAAAGCCCTCATTAATATGGCTGCCTTGTAGTTTTAAGTATAAAATGACATTTTAAATTGGCCTAAAAGGAAACAATACATTGACCAGACAAAAAAACTCAGACTGTCATACACTAGGTTATATATTTCGGGGCAGTGTTCAAGTACGTTTTAGTTCTAATGAATGCTCAGGAACTACTTAAATAGAAAGGAAAAAAGTAAATTCTACTAAGAGGATCTAAAAATCATGGCGTTTTAAAAAACTCAAACATAAAGTGAAATACAGTCAGATAGTAACAGCAGTTCTAATGCTTTCTAATAGTACTGGTGACTCATACTATATGTATTACCATACCAAGTTTAAAAAATAAGTATCTGTTGAAATTCTGGAGGTGCTGGAAACTATTCTGTTTGATTGTGGTGGTGGCCACATGATTTCATGGATTTGTCAAAACTCACAGAACTCTACACCAAAAAGAGTAAATTATGTTGTTTGTAATTTTTTTAAATAAATAAAAATTACAATTGATCTATTTGGAAAGATTTCCATGTAAACAAGATGAGGTTTTTACTTTCATCATGGCCTCACCTCCTTCTTCTCTGCCTGGTACCCTCAAGTTTTCCCAGTGCTCAGCCACACATATTCTAGCATTCCAGTGTGTAAGCTACCTGGAAAAGTGAGCACTCCCCCTGACCGTGGGGCTCAAAGTGGTACAAGGATGGAATGCCACTGCACTACCTCCCCAGAGGGAGGCTGTCCTCCGACAAGCACCATTTTGCCCCTGAGCTTCCCCTCTTCAGTTGCTATTTCTGATTCTGACCAGTTTGTTTCTGGAAATATGAAATACCCACATCACATGATCACAAGTAATCAAGGGCAACCCAGAAACTTTCCACAAGCAGAACACTTTTTACTCCAGAGTTTGGGAAACTGTGGCAAGATGAGGTTGATATTTATTCCTGATTTATGTGAGCACCCAAGAAGTGTTTTTTTACAGGAAAAATACAATAGCTATATACAAGAGAAAAAAGAAGACTTCAGGGAAGCCCATTAGCACAGAATTACTGATTTCAACCTGAAACTTTAATGAATGAGAAGTACACCTTAAAAGTAACTGAATCCGTAAATCCAAACTAGTGCCAATTTTAGGAGTAGTGGTTTGAGGTACTGTTTCCTAATCCCAGCTCCTATTATCAACTTGACTGTTAAGCTACATCCTGATGACCACCACATTTTAAGGACTGTCCATTAGCCAACCCCACTAATTCTCGCAGATTACAGCTTAACTACTCATAGATCATTAACAAACGATATTATACTGAAAGGAGTTAGATTTAACATATAAGTGAATTAAATCCTACCAAATTATATCCAGTAGAAGCTATTAGTATTACTAATAATAGCTAACATGTTTGGGAACTCACTCTACCAGCCTTAGAAATGTTAAATAATTACCCCAAGAACACACAGCAATTAAGTGGTAGAGCTAGAGTTCAAATCCTGGCATTAACATCAACACTATAGCTATGCTACACATGTCCCCTGCCTACACTGAGCCAAGTAAAGTTCTGGCAGACCTGTGTACTGTGCAGGTCTCAGTATCTGCTGAGAACCTTCGAGCACAAAACAATGAATGGGAGATGGGGGCTGGCATGAGGAAAATACAAAACAGGTACTACTCTCAAAAAGTTCTAAGTAAAATGTAAAAATTGCCCAGCCGGGCATGGCTCAGCGGTTGAGCATCGACCTAGGATCCAGGAGATCAGGGTTCGATTCCCGGTCAGGGCACATGCTCGGCTTGCGGGCTAGGCAGCCGATCAATGACTCTCTCATCATTGGTGTTTCTATCTGTCTCTCTCCCCCTTCCTTTCCCCTCTCTGAAGTCAATAAAGATATGTTTAAAAAAAAAAAAAAGTAAAAATTAAGTATTATGGGGGAAGAGAGAAATGAATAAGTGACGCACAGGGAATTTTTAGGGCAGTGACACTATTCTATGTGATAGTGTAATGGTAGCTACATAACATTATATATTTGTCAAACCCATAGAATAGACAACACAAGGAGTGAATCCTAATGAAAACTATGCACTTAAGTTAATAACAGTGTATCAATATTAGTTCATCAATTGTAAAAATGTGCCACACTAATGCAAAACATTCATAACGCAGGAAATTGTGTGGGGGATGTGCAAATTGTATATAGGAACCCTGTACTTTCTGCTCATTTTTTCTATAAACCTAAAACTTCTCTAAAATATAGTCTATTAATTAGAATAAAACATAAAATACCCAAAAAAATCAAGTGTTATTAGGTAATTCCCAAAAGGACACAAAACTATATGGAGAAAAAGAGATTGAGAACATACATTTGAGAATAATTTAGACATGCACTGATGTTAGGAAAAACACTTGTTCTATGCAGGAACAATATGAAATAAGGCAAAAAGCCCCAGAAGTTAGCAAAGCATAGGTTATGAATGGACAATATAGTGGCAGCATATCAAATTGGAAAGTCAGACTGGGGTCAGATTTTGGAAGTAGCTGGGAATCATTGAAGGTTCTAGAGAAGGGGTGCATAAGCAGAACAGTAAAAAGATTAATATGGCAGGAGCAAATGCCATGAAAGAGAATAGTAGAAACCAAAAGCAAGGTGATTGGATAGAACCGTTGAGCTGCAAGAATTTTTAAAACATGCAATACTTGACTGTTTAGTCTTTTCCCTTAGATTGTCAAATAAAAAAATGACAATAACCAACACAATAGCCATCTGGTATGAATGAATCAAAATTCACTGTCAGATGGGCAAAGAATATATTTTTGGTGTGCCACAGAATTTTAATTAGTTTATGTGTGCCGTGAGATAGAAAGGTTGAAAACTGCTGGGATAGAAGGTTGCTTTAATTGTCCAGGAATGAGGTAGTAAGATTTTAAATAGCACAGTGTATTAGCTGGCCTTAAGGGAAACATGGGTGAGTAATTACAGAGGAAAATCTACCAGGACCTTAAAATTGGTTTGTACATGGGAAGCATGAGAGGAAGGGGTCAAAGGTGACTGTGTGGCTTCAAGCCTGGGTGACCACAGAAAAGGAGATATACTCAGCCAAAATAAGAATACAGAGGTTGCTGGGGTGCAGGGACATGTGAGTTTGGAGCTCCAGAGAGCCAGGGTTTTTAGGAGAATCAGATTATTCATTATTAGTTAATTGGTTTAAAAATGTGAAATTTCTTTTTAAAATAAAATCTAATTTTAATACAGCACAAACCACCCTATAAGTGGGTATCACTGACCTAAAAGGAAACAGCCCCAGAAAAATAATCAAGGGACATGCATAAGCTGTTTCTAATGCAAAACCATACAATCAACACCAGTTTTCAATTAAAGAAATCAAAATAAATTCTCTGAAAATTATCTTCCCTATTTTCTGACTTAAGAAGGCATTCAGAAGGTAGAGAAACTTTTTTTGATACATCTTTTCTGAAGGTGTGCAAATCTGGTCACATCTGGAATTTGTGAAACATCTTGAACTATTTGTCCAGCAAATTCAAAATTAACTTTGCCAAACATGTTTTCCTTAATTTGAAAACCTATATGTGTTTTCAAAAAAAACCATAATCCTTTTGTTTGGATTCATAACATTTAACTTATCCACATGATTTCTCTTATTAACAATGGCTGGCATTTACTAAGATCTTACTATGTGAGGTGCTTTTAGAATGGCACAGGCACTGCCTCACATAACCCTCTCAGAGCTCTATGAAATGGGTCGAGCTATTATCTTGGTAAACAGATGAAGAAACTGACACTGTGAGAAGTTAATTTCCCCACACTCATAGAGCTAATCCTTGGTGTTGCCAGAATTCAACCCAAGCTTTCAGATACCAAAGCCTGTGGATGCTCCTAACCAATACCTTACAATGTAAAATCTATTTTATCTGCCAGTCCTTTCTATCCGTCATGTGCCAGGAAGTGGGATGTGGCCAAGAAAAAAGGGGTTGGACATCTAAACAGACAAGAAACCAAAAAAAATCACAACCTACCTATGGGTATGAACTACACAAAACTTAGCCATTTACTCCCAGCCTGGAGGCCAACAGAAATCACAATTGGTACCCATGTATTGGGCAGTTTAAAAGCAAATCACAAGTTCAAGGGGAAAAATAAAATATCTTCTTATTTGCAGACCATTCATACCACTGTCCCCTTAAAAACCTCAGAAAAAGCCCTGGCCAGGTGGTTCAGTGGGTCGGAGCATCATACCATACACCAAAAGGTTGCGGATTCAATCCCAATCAGGGCACATACCTAGGTTGCAGGTTTGATCCCTGATCATGGTTCATGCAGGAGGCAGCCGATCCATGTTTCTCTCTCACACTGATGTTTCTCTCTCTCTCTCTAAAAATCAACAAAAACATATCCAGGTAACGATTAAAAAAACAAAAAACCACACGCAAAAAAATTTTTAAGCAAAGAAGAACCAAGCCCTTCTTTTTGAAAGAATCAAAGTGAGCAGGGAACTTCCTCTCTGTTATTAATCTATCACCTTTGGTTTCATATTGCATCACCATTAGTATAATCATTTCGGCTATCACTTTAAGTTGATAGTTCCCATATATCAGATCCCATAAAAGATCCTAAGACCATAGCCTACACGCGTTTATTATTAGTTTCTTTTTTAAAGCAGAGTAGTAGGTTAATAAGAAATCTCAGACAGAGTAGAGAGAGTGAGGAGGCTGCATCTAGCTCCAGCTCTCATAGCCATTGCAGTGCATTGAACTCCACAGAGACAGCGCCCGGGCAAATGCAAGCCAGACAGGCATTGGGAGACTCTGTGCTCTCTGAGGAAAAGTAATTAAACTTGGGCAAAGGGGATCCTAAGAATCCAAGAGGCAAAATGTCATCATATGCTTTCTTTGCGTAAATTTGCCAGGAGGAGCACAAGAAGCACAGTCCAGATGCTTCAGTCAACTTCTCAGAGTTTTCTAAGAAGTGCTCAGAGAGGTGGAAGACCATGTTTGCTAAAGACAAAGGGAAATGTGAAGACAACATGGAAAAGGAGGACAAAGCCCGTTATGAAAGAATTGAAAATTTATATTCCTCCTAAAGGGTAAACAAAAAAGAAGTTCAAGGATCCCAATGTAATCAAGATGCTTCCTTCAGCCTTTTCCTTGTTTTGTTGAGTATCACCCAAAAATCAAAGGAGAGCATCACGGCCTGTCCATTGGTGACGCTGCAAAGAAACTGGGAGAGACGTGGAATCACACTGCTGCAGGTAACAAGCAGCCTGATAAAAAGAAGGCTGCTAAACTGAAGGAGAAATACGGAAAGGAGATTGCTGCATATGGAATTAAAAGAGAGTCTGATGTGGCAAAAAAAAAAAAAAAAAAATAGGCACCATCAAGGCTGAAAAAAGTAAGAAAAAGAAGAAAGAGGAGATAGGTGAGGAAGATAAAGAGGATGATGAGGAGGAAGATGAAGAGGAAGAAGATACTGACAATGATTAAGTTGGTTCTAGAGAAGTTTTATTTTTCATCTATGAAGCGCAGATACCCTCCTGTACACAACTCACTCCTTTTGAAGAAAAAAAACTGAAATGTAAGGCTGTGTAAGTTTGTTTTTAAACTGTACAGTATCTTTTTTTATATAGTTTACATACTATCAAATGTGTCTTTAGATAGTCCTGTCCTGGTGGTATTTTCAATAGCCACTAACCTGCGTGGTACAGTATGGGGGTTGTAAATTGGCACGGAAATTTAAAGCAGGTTCTTGTTGGTGCACAGCACAAATTAATTATATACGGGGATAGTAGTTTTTCATCTTCAGTTGTCTCTGATGCACCTTATAAGAAATCATTGTTGTTCTGTTAACTGAATACCACTCTGTAATTGCAAAAAAAAAAAGGTTGCAGCTGTTTTGTCGACATTCTGAATGCTTCTAATACAATTTTTAATTTAAAAAAAATTATCAGATCACTCCTTCAAAAAATATTCATAGGCCAAAAATGAGAGAAAACACTTCAAACTGAAAAGTCAATATTTGCAAGTCACTGAAGAAAATTTTATTACTTACAAAACACAACATGTAGCTTAGAAATCTATAGCAGAAGCAAACAGATTATTAAGGCATTTTACTTATAGTATTAGCATATTATCAGATTTTTAAGTGCATTCTTTATGTAAAAGACACCATTTTAGATTCCAAAAATGATCACTTAATCACAATCATGTTTAACAAACATTCAGAAAACTAAATGTTTCTCCTTTGTCATTTATGCTTAATAAATAGTAACGCTTAAAAACTGTGGCACGTGAATCACACATTATGGTTCCTGAGTAAGAGTAGTGAATGCTTTATATACAAAAATCAAATTTGCCTTGTTTTTTTCCCCATACAAGATTTAGAACACAGTTTTTAATTTGTGTTAAAGTTCAGTGTTAAGAGGCAAACACTTACTTAAAATGCTGTTCAAGGTTCTTGAACCATACATTTTGGTTGTTATCTGTTTAAACAAAACTATATGAATGTTATTCTAGTAGATACTCAGTTGAGGAAAGAAAGAAAAAAGATCTGTAAGGACATGCAGTGGAATGTGCATGGTCTGGCTGGAAAGCTCACAATCAGGTACAAATTACAGCACAATAATGGCTGGAAAGTTAATTAAGTCAACCTAACACAGCACTAATAACAAAACTTTTTTTTTTTAAATATATCTTTATTGATTTCAGAGAGAGGAAAGGAGAGGGAGAGAGAGAGAGAGAGAAACATCAATGATGAGAGAGTCATTGATGGGCTGCCTCCTGCAGGCCCCGGACTGGGGATAGAGCCCGCAACCCGGGTATGTGCCCTGACCAGGAATCAAACCCCAATAGCCTGGATCCTAGATCAATGCTCAACCGCTGAGACACACCCGGCCGGGCACAAAACATTTTTGTTTGTTGTATTTTAATTGTGGACAGGAGAGAAAATACATCTACTACATTCTTTTGATTCTTGGTGCTGAACTAATTGTCAATTGTTCATTTACAAATTTCTGAATTTCAGAGCTTTGTAAAGGAGGCAGAAGAAACCCCCGGAAACAGTAGTAACCGGTACTACCTACTATAGGATCCAAAGGATTTTAACTTCCTTTTTGTGAATTGCCTTATTACCAAAATCCAAGCACTTCTGAAATGTTTGTAGGAAAAAAAAAAGAGAAAGAAAGGGAGACGGAGACAGAACAGATGGATGGACCGATGACCATGGCAATGACAACCACCAGCCAGCACACACACAGTGTGCCAACCTTTGAAAGGCCACACCCATGAGCTCTAAAACCCAAGTGGGGCACAAGACTAAAGCCCACATACTAGCTATGTGATCACTTCAGAGTGCAGAGGAAAGTGTGCAGCTAGGTAGAAGCTGGCAGAACAAAGAAAAAGCTGGGCCATCCCACCCCCTGAGCATGATTCTTGAGCTGTAAAGAAATTCTGAACTAGTTCGATGAAACCTGCATAGGATTCAGTTAAAAAGGTCATTATCATAATTAGCATTGCTTACCGAAAGCAATCACCAAGAAAGAGGTTTATATATTCCTTTGTTTTACTTTTCCCATCTTTAATTTTTTATGCTGGTTTTCCTGGAATTTTCCAGTAACATTCCATTCCATGCTTAAAAACAACACTTCTATTTTTCTTTTATTTGGATGGGGTCTTTATGTTATCCCAATATAAAAAGTAGTAAATCCTTTAGAAGAAACAGGAACACTGAAAAAATGATGAGAATTATCAGGATTTCTAAGACAGCTATCATTTATGCACGCGCCCTGCAAACATGACTAATGAGCATCTGCCCCCAAAAGGGACAGTTTTTATACCCATTTAGGAGGGCATGTGTGCTTCAAGGACACAGGTTGCTCAAGGAGGGAAGCCACTGGCATTTCATTTAGAAATCAGTTCTGTGGTTATTTCAGACCATAGGAATAACTTTGTAAAACATGAATGCTCCTTCTTTGGCTAATGTTCTTGAAGAGTTTCCTGCCTGCCACAGGCCTGTTAGGTTTCTTCTGTTCTTAGTCACCCTAAATGGGTTCATAAGGGCAACCCATG
Source organism: Miniopterus natalensis (assembly GCF_054644295.1). Classification (NCBI taxonomy): domain Eukaryota; kingdom Metazoa; phylum Chordata; class Mammalia; order Chiroptera; family Miniopteridae; genus Miniopterus; species Miniopterus natalensis. The sequence goes on along the minus strand of NC_142090.1, from coordinate 36,235,361 downwards.
GTCAAAGAGTGGCTGAAGACCAAGGCAGCAGCACCAAACTCCTCCTGAGCATGTGTGTGGGTATGGGAGTGGCAGAAGCAGCAGCCCCTTCACGAGAACACACCACTCTTGTTACTCTGCTGAAATTCACAGAAAGAACAGTGGTTCATAGAAGCTGCCCAACTCACACTCATTCTCACCTCTTCTTTCACACACATCCACATCCCTCATGCACATTCACACTCACACACATAAGCTACAAAGGAAACCAAAAGTTGATGTTCCACGTAATGCACAGAAAGTGCTAATTCCTATAAAAGTACTATTAAAATTACCAAATAAGTAACACTGCATGTACTAATTCTACTTCTGAAATAAGTTTGTCTTTTAAAAATTCCAGGGGGAAAAAAAACAAGGGCCCGGCCGGGAGTGGCTCAGCGGTTGAGCATCGACCTAGGATCCAGGAGATTGCAGCTCAATTCCCGGTCAGGGCACATGCCTGGGTTGCGGGCTCGATCCCTAGTTGGAGTGTATAGGAGGCAGCCGATCAATGACTCTCTCGTCATTGATGTTTCTATCTCTCTCTCATTCTCCCTTCCTCTCTCTGAGACCAATAAAGATATATTTAAAAAAAATAAACAAAATAAATAAACAAAGGTCACATGATTTTTAAAGGAGAAATTATGCCTTCTATAACCACATTGGAAGAATAGTAAAAATATGTGGCCCAATTAAAATAGTTCTAGTTCTGACTTCAAACACCAAAAATAAAGGGAGAAATATAGATATATATTTCATATGTATATAAAGTAAATTCATTATTTTAATGAAGACATAAATATATCTCCCTAAGAATCAATTCAAAACAGGACTAATTAGCCAGCAGGTTTAATACCAGCCAGCCCCTCCCCTCACCCAGTCAAGCAATCAATGCACCCTGGTGACATCCAGGAAGGACACCTGACAAACACATGCTTGCCATGGACAAGGATTGCCACAGAGAGGGACAAGAACCTCAGAATGTTAGCTAAAGCAGGACAGGAAGGTGCAGCTTTTTTACTGGATTTCTGCCCTTAGAGTCTACAGTTCTTGCGCTGCAGTTACCTTCCAAGGCAGATTCTGACTCTCCAATTGTATGTAAAAAATTATAAATCAACCTAGTAAAATCTTTCTTGGAATAAATAAAACATAAGCCCACTGGGAAGGAGGTAGCAGGTTAACTCATGCAAATCAGTTTGCCCAGATATGCAGTGTTCAGGCAAGGGAGAACAGGGCAACCAGGGCATGTGGAAAAGTAGAGTGCAATTCGGGGAGGCCAGGGTGGTTATTAACTCTACAGTCTGCAAAGGCAAAAATGGACCACAAGGGTAAATGCAGGGAAAGAAAGTAAAGGTTACCACTGGCGTATACAGGCTGTTTTTTCCAGAAGGGGCTCTGGAATTCATTTTCAATGTTCCACGCTTGACTTGAAATGCCTCTTAACACTTTGTTTAGGCTGTTAAAATAGCTTATAGAAACAGTGACTCTGTTATCTCTGAACACAAATTAAGTAAATTAAATTTTTATAAGCCAACAGTAAGACCTGTATCTCAGATAGTAATGTTACCTTGAGGTTCAACCATTAACAACTTCTAAACTCCTTTAAAGTGGATTGACTACTTGGAGTTGGGGGTAGGGAAATCCTGTCACTAATTTTGACAAGGCAACTTTTGTGTGTCTTTTGTAATAAATAAGTTTTTTGACTAGTGTAGACTTTCCAAGTGCAATGAAAAGGATTCTGAACTCCTGCCAGACCAATCAAAATGATTTCCAAAATGCCAAAACAGGAACTTTCTGTAATAAATAACCTATCACATATACATCTCAAATTAGAAAATTATAAAGAAAATGTGTTGTTTTGGTATCAAAATAGGGATTACAAAAGCCTGTCCATCCCACACCCCCCCACACACACACTTCACCTCCATTTGCTGTCTTTAGCCCTTATAGAAACAACACTGGTCCAGGTGCAGATACTCAATTCACAAGGAATGCAGAGAACATAAAAATGACTGTAGAGTTGGCTGCTGGTAATCCCTAAGGCGGCTTACCATTGGAAGTAGTGCTGGAGGCCACGGCTTTCTCACTGACATCTGTTCGAGTGGAGCATTTTACTACAGAATTCTCAACTTTTTTCTTCTCAGTGGTCAGGGAGCTGTGGGACTGGGCCTCCATGATGCCTTCTCATTACTTCAGCTCTCTGGCATCAGGAACACCTAAATAACAACAACTTCAAATAAGAGTGGGAAACATCTCACTCAAAAGCCCACTTTCCCTCTCACCTGAAGAGGTACCTACCGCATTAGCAAATTCAAAATGTGGTTATGCCTTCCTTATGTTTCCTTGCAAAAAATGCATCAAAGTTTTATTAACAAGCCAGTCAAATTCTGTCTGCACATGCAAAAGGAGAACAGAGGGCAATGTCCATAATGTGGGACTTTCCCCAAATTCCTACTGGGCATTTGTTATTAAAAAGTCTAAGTATCTCAATTTACAGCTGTGTTTATAGTGTGAAACCCAAGTGTCACATTATTCTTTTAAGCCACATCTACAAATGTCTCTTCAGGTGGCCGAATTTTATAGGAAGGCACATTAGGACAACTTTCCAAGCAGGGGAAGGTTTTCAATTAATTAGATGTGTTAAAGAACATGCAACAATTTCTCAAATCCAAGCCCTACTCAAATTTCAGAGGATAATTTGGGTCAAAAAGCCAGTGATTTTTGCTTCCCCTCACTGAAATACCTGAATTGCAATATGCCTCTTAATCCTAATTTATTAGGTAAATCATAGTCTTTAAGCTTTCTTAAAACATCAGACCATTTCAATTCATTTTAGTTATATTTTTTAAACAAAGGTAACAGAACAACACACTCTCGATCCCACAGAAAGTCAAAAGACTGCCAACAGAAAAGACTGGAACCACTTAAGAAATATTAAAACTCAGCTAAAGGCAAGTTCAGTTAGTCGGCCTTTTTCACTGGCTTCATTCATGTGATAAATCACCCTAACTCATCATTCATCAACTTTCACTCAACTTGATGTCAAGTTCTTTTTTTTGCAGTCACGATCTACACCTACAAAGAATACAAGAAAAGATGACGGGTACCCTCTCTAGAATGTTTTCTTCCAGCTACCTAGATTGTAACACTCATGGTGGGCATTTCTTCAGTTGAGTCATCTGCTTCTTTTCTACATTTAGCAGACAACGCCACCATGGTCGATCAAAACTATTAGTGAAATAAAATAAGCAACTGCTTAACCAATGAAAAGAGTTAAAATACCAGATGAAATATTTTAGTAATCCTTAACTCAGATTTGCAAGGGAACTGCAAATTCTTTATTGTACAAGAAATTTGGAATTCAAGTAACCAGAAAAGTTTAAAACCTAGAGGCCGCATAGCACTGTAGCACCAGCTTTTCCACTAACTCCATTTCTTTTCCTTGATTATCCAGTGTCATTCACTGTAAAACACACAAGTTATTTAAGAATAGCATTTCTGGAATAAAAAAAGGAAAAAAAGCAGCACGAAGTTAAATTTACATATCAACTGTAAGATCCACTGCAAATTCAGAAATAGCCCTCAAAAAGCCCTGTCAAAGTACAACAGTGTGAAGGAGCTCAGAATTTCCTTTCACAGGGCTGCCACCCTGCACAAGTCCAGGGTGAGGCCTTGTTACTGGCTACCTGAATGGAGTTGTTCAGTGCCTGTTTTTTCATGTCACATGACAGAATCACACAGTGGGACTTAACCTTGGGAATAAGGGATGCAGTCCTCTTTAAGAATATGTTAAAAGTTATGGATCCTCTTCCTACAAGAATATCCTTAAACACAAAAGTGTACACTTCATTTCAGAGGGAACATGGACCCTCCAAACTTTTCCATAAATCCAGATAAAGAACCCTTGAAGGATAAAATTTTCAATGGCCCCTTCTAGCTCTAACAAATTCTTTAATTTTTTAACACTCCCCCCAAATGGATTTAAATATCATCTTTAAAGTATTCCACAAGAACAATTCATCTGCAGCCATAGCACTGTTTCTTTGAGTATATAAAAGCCACTTGAATCTGCCCTGCTGTAATGCTTGTGAAACATTCAGATTTCCAGGTCCAATCCCTGATATCTCAGAGTGGCACCAGGGAACCTGCATTGTAACCAGCACTAGTGATTATGAGGCTCACTAAAGCTTGCAGACAACTGCTCTACACATTTTTGTTCACTGCTATGTACCCAGTGCAATAGGTACCCATTGAAGTCTTGGCTGACTGGGTAAACTAAAGAATGAACTGCACCCCAACTGAATTCCAACAGCCTGCATGAGTCTAGCCCAACACCCATCACAAGGATGAACTCTTCATCTGGAATCTTTGCTGAAAGTCCATCCTCCCCCCTCCAGACAGTAAGCTCCATGAAGACAAGCCCTTGGGCTATCTTCCTAGCACCTCATACCCCTGAGAATGTGTACTGAGTTAATAAAAGATCTAGTGATGACCCCATGACCTAGATGGTTCTGCAGTGTCTTGAGTCTTAAATGCCACTGGTTTAACTACATATCTTTTATCTAGTGTTTCTTTGAGAACTGGCAAATTACATAAAAACTAAAAATTTTAACAAGAATATTAATTAATCAAAACACTCTATTCTCAATCATTTTGGATAAACAGGCATTTATTATAATTTTTTCTCTCAAAACACACAGTTTTATTGGTTGAATATGAATGGAGTTTACTAAATTCAAACAAAAACAAGCCAATGGACCAGAAAAACCCATGAAGAGATAGGATTCCTGATAAGAAGTCAGCCTCTTCCTTAGTAGACAGAGCTAATTAGTAGACAGTGAGGAGACAAGTCATCAAAAGTTCCTTGACAAATTTGGTTTTTGGATTTGTTGGTTTTTACCCCAAGCAAAGGCCTTCATTGTAACAAAGCAATAAACCCTCCAAATACTCATCACCACAGAGAGGGGCTCAAGTGAGAAGAGGTAAAGCCCCAGGCACTGACTGAAATCACGCTAATTAACGGTCCCAGAGAATACTAATTCCTATCCTCCACCCCTCCTTTGAAATAGATTTTTTAAAAACAGGCCCCTTAGTCACTCAAGAGTCTACCTTCTTCTATTTTGATGACTTATTTTTTATCTCATTAGTAACTAATTATTTAAAAGTGTGGCTTGTGTTTCAAACAAGGCTATAAAAATGGCAACTTGCCAAGGCAGACATCTGCTTCCTGTATATCCCTATAAATTTTATCAGTTTATTTTACTGACAAAAATCACAACTTTGTCCCTGTCAGTTACAAAGGAGAAAGTTTTAACATTCGAGACTCTCACACCTCATCAACACTCTGCACCAAAAGTTAGTGAGCAGAAAAGAGAATCTGCGTATAGCTGTGGTGGTGTTTTTTGTGTTTTTTTCATAGAATTACTAAGCCAAGTTGAGAAACTAAGTCCTGAGTTGATACACAAAAGCCTGAGGTATAGAAGTGGCCTGTAAAAATTCCTGATGAAATCCTAAAACATACATAATTGGGAAAATAGCCCACAGTACTACTTTTAAAACCTGGAATTTCCTAAACAATAAAGTACAACTTATTTAGAACATGATGATGAAGGAAAACATTTGTTCTGCTTCACTTCAAAGATTTTCCTGAGGGAAACCCAAAAGTTTTTTAGATGTGAATGAAATGAGACCTTTTTCTAATCATGTTTCCTTTTCTTACAACTCCACACTCTTCTCCTTCAACTCCTTTCACCACTGAAACATTACATGAAAGATTTGCTGGCATGCTCCTTGACTTTTTATGCTGCTGGGGGGGGGGGGGGGGGGCTGTAGCTAATAGTTGGGTCCCAAAAGCTCCAGAATTAAAAAAACAAGAAACTGCAACTAAGGAAAACTGTGCTGACAGTGTATGCCTGCTAAAGCCTCGAGTCTCATAGGTAAATGAAAGGATCAAGAGTCCTTACAGAAAGCAGCCGTGGCTTTTCCCCACTCAGCTTTCCCAGTACCTTTTGTAATTTCCTTAAGGCCTAAACCCTGGGCACAGTGAATTCCAAAGCCAATTTTAAATCCTATCCCTCTCCCATTAGCAACCTGCCCGCAGGTGGGTCTTTTCTGTCTAAATTATAAATCTGAACTTGCTTCACCCGCCTGCAAAATAAGGCATCTAAAGCCATCGGGTGCCACTCAGCAGCAACATTTACCAAATTCGAGAATTCTTGTAGGGACCTTTCACACAAAAAGCCTAACGTGGCACCCTCTCTTTAGAGTCGCCACTATGGCTGCAATGGGAAGAAAAAAGAAAACACCCCCGCACAGAAACTTTTATCTTTGCAAATAAGTCAGTTTGGCACCATGATTTTTCTTAAGCTATGGGGCTGGGTCGTTTCATCTGAGCGCTGGCCCTCAGCGTGTCCACGCCCGCTCCCTGCACGTGCTGTCCCTCATCCGGTTCCAGCGTCGGGTCCTCACACCCTGACCACTTCCCCGCCACCGCTGCGTGCCCTCCGGGTCTCGCGGTCGTGGTCCGGGCTAGGCGTCCAGGCCGCAGGGTCCTGAAGCTCCGAGTCGCCGCGTCTCTGTGCCTTTCCAGGCCGTGGGCAAGCACCCGCAGCGGCGTAGGCCCCTCGCCCAGCGCAGCGAGCACGGGTCTGACTCCTCTGAAACTGCTGGGTGTCGGGGCCCCGCGGGCGCTCCCAGCATTCCCGCAGCGGTCTTCCCGAAATTGCAAATCCCAGCAGAACAATCGGAACCCCGCAGGGCCTCTGGGGCCAAAGAAACGCCCCTTAGCACTTTCATCACGCTGGTAGTCGACTCTACGGGGATATTCTAATTAGGGCCCGGCAGCATTTCCAACGGACAGTTATCCGTGGAAGCTCTGCTTTCATTCGTACGGCTGTTTACCAGCTGAATAAGGAGGTGCAACTTCCCAAATACTTTGCAATGCAGCAACACCCAGTCCTGCGAGCTGCACTACAAGAAAACACTGGGAGCCCTGGAAGTCTTCAGGAAACCAGCGGGTGCGTGCTTCCCTCACTAAACTTATAACTCATCGTCCACTAACCAGGCTCCCAAATACTTTCTTCATTAGCTGCCCTAAGTAGATTCAGGTGTTATGAATGGGTAAGGCACAGACACATCCCATTGCCTCTCAGGGAGGGAGGCCCTCAGCGGAGTTTCAAAGTTCAACCTTAATCATGAGGTTTTTGGTAGTAAACAGAAAGAATGAAAAAATCAAAATTCTGGAAACGTACAGAAATCAGACTTTCCCCTTGCAGGTCTCTGCAGTGAAACTTGGGATCACATGGAAGCAGGATTTCTTTATCCTGCTTTAAAATTTTAAGAGAAAGCATCAGTACTAGAACCAACATTTAAAATAAATGTTTGAACTGTATTAAACGACTACCTAATCTAAGGTGGATGAAACCGTGATTATAAATGATAATTCATCCTTTGTGAACAGCAGACTACTTAATTTATTTCCCTAATCTAGTTGGTTTATTTTTAAGTTGCCTGAATTTGGGCAAAATCTGTTTGATTTTTTTCTTAATGTATTTAAAGATTTAAAACAACTATGTTAAAAGTCTGATTAGTGGTAACCTGATCAGTTTCTGATAGGTTAAAACAGCTACTGCGAATGAGGGATCCGAAAATGAAGGCATTCGGGTAAGCAGAGCAGAGCTTTTAACAGCAGTGATTAAGCCTTAAGAAATTATTCTGTGCAATTTAGGGAACTGTTGTTGCTCAAGTGGAATAAGGCCTTCCTTGAAAGAAATTACTTTTCCTTACGTGGCTGTACGTTTATAAGCTGAATGTATTAACACTTTAAAAATCCAGAAGGCATCAGCCTGTGAAAGGATTTGAGGGGCCTCCTCTGTATCACTGAGGAATGACATTTCTCTCATAGTTTATTACTACAGATTTGCTGCTACTTTAGGATACTGCTCTTGGAGAAACCATTCAGGTAAAATTTCTATTAGACAGTTATACCTTCCTATAGCATTAAGACTCAGTTCTTTGAAGAGAGAATTTTTTTAAAAAATCAAAAAGCACAAAATGTTGATTTTAACTTTTGATTAATTCTGAAAGTGAGAAATAGTCTGAGTTTCAATGAACAAAATTTAGGGAATTTAAAACATTTCCGTGGATTTCATACATTTATGTAGTTAATCTTTTATAGCTGTCTAGTGTGGTTGATGTTTCCTTCTGCTCAAAATATATTTCTGAACTGAAAATCAATTAGATATGCATAAGATCTGTAACACACCAACAGTTCCTAAGATTCTAAGGCTTCCTCTCCCTTCCCTATCTGTATTGCCTTTCATTTCTGAAGGAAATGAAGCTCAACATCCTAAGTTCTTAATGAAATCGTAATCGCTTTTTAACTGCAGTATTTTTTAAAGTACAATTATTTTCCTTTACATATGATTTTTTTTCCATAATCAGGAAAGCCTAAAGCCTTACTTGCAAATAAGAAAGTCACTATTTTGTTCAAGTGGTCTTTGGTAGCCTAATGAGTTCCCCAAATCTGTTACATTTTGTTTTCAATCTTTCCTACATTCTGAAGCTCTTAATCTCTGATAAGCAGTATTCACAATCGATACCCAAATGGAATTACTTGAAGGGGAAATAATTACCTGGTTATGGGTTAAGTGAATTTGGTTTTAGTAAATTAACTACATCAAAACTTTTAAGAAACCCATATATTGAACTTCTACCACTGAAAAGCATATTTGACATGAAGTAATCGTCGTTATTACAATTAAAATGGAAAATTACATTTGTATGCCAGTTTTAGTTTTCTGCTATGTGTAATTAAAAAAGATTATCAGCTACTCTCTCTCTGCTGCCAATATTACTTTATGAGAAACATTTGGAGGGAGTATAAGGTCTCTATTTAATAGTTGTTACCATTTCTGAGTTTTGCTAAACTGTAAAACACCAGTCCAGTGTACTTTGGTTAGGCTTAACAGGAAGCACCATGCACAGCAGGTGCCATTAACAAATGAACAATAACATGGAGCAAGCTGGCATCCCTACTTTCTTAAGGTTTACTGGAGACAATCCTCAGACAGAAAATTAGATCTACGTCAGTTATCACTCTATAGACCAGCTATGCTCATGAAAATTGTGTTTCCTTTAAACTCACAAAAATCACAAAAACATCATGAATGATCAGAGGTGTCCCTTGTCTCATTTCACTGAGTTTTACAGGAATTAAAAGTTTTCGCACATTTTCAGAAGGGAAAAAAACTAAAATTAAAAATTATTCATATAGAATTTCGTAACTTTTGGTTCCTAGAATCATGTTCTTCTTTACAATCAAGCTTAAGGGGGTAAAGTGAATATTCTATGAATAGTAATTTAATTTTAAACCATGACAAATATTAGACCAGTACTTACTGGGTATTAAAATCAACTAAAGATATCCCAATGATATTAATATATTATTTTGTGAAGTACTAGTCATCATACTTTATCCTCCCAACTTTTAAACTTGTGATTCTTTAACCTTAGTTGCAAATTAAAAAGCAAATTTTCAAAATTTAAAAATTTTAAATCAAGTCTTATTCAGTGAAAAATTACTTCCAGGTCCACTAAGCCTATAAACTTTGCTTACTCAAAGACAGAATTCTTCAGCTTCCTTTTTTCACCCCTCCCCCAATCCTGCACAAAAATGCCAATGTAAACTATACCAAACTGCACACCCTCCCAATGAAACACTTTGGCATGCAATTTCATTTGAACAGCCAGAAGCTCAAACAGCAGATGTTGTCCTGAAGTGGCGTGGCCTGGTCCACACTTCTGGCCACTCCATTCAGGTTTCCATATATTTTAGTTCATTAAGACTTCATGCTTAAGCTGCTCGCTGAGGTTTCTCTACACACAGATAATTCTCTTTTTTTGTTTGTTTGTTTTTTTGTAGGGTTTTTTTTTTTTACAGATAACTCTCTTGAAACTAAATTATTCTTTTTAAAAATATCACAAAATGAAGTCAATAATAGGGTTAACTGCCACATTCCTTCACTACTGCAATTTGAAAGTTATCGTTTATCTAAATTGTGAGTTTTCCATCTCTTTTTGTAAAAATGAATAGTTTATCATGTAAAGCACTCTGGAATATCGTTAGGTGTTTTATGTAATCTTCAAAAAAAGTCAAAGTAGCTAATGCTAAAAATTTCCACATGAAAATTAGCAAATAAGATGTCACAATGCATTCTGAAGATATTTCAGTAAACAGATTTAATAAAATTACACTTATCTCCCATTATTTACTTTAATTTGTGGCATAAAAATTATTCAAATATACAGTCAAATGCTTATGTTTAAAACACTCCTCCTCTCTCTCTCTCACAGAGACACACACACACATAGTGTCACCCACCCTGTCCCCCAAAAAAGAAAAGAACCACTAGCTGTTTCAAGCCAGCAATCAATCCAATTTACTGCAGGTACAATTTATATGTACAGTCCATGCCACGACAAAATCACAGTGTGATGCCAACAGGGCCCTTAAGAAAGTTTTCCCCTAAATCTCTGGAAAGGAGCTTTAAAAGAAAGCAAGGATTACAGTCAGCTAGAAGGTAGGGAGGGGACTTACCTCAAACCCAGCCAAGCGGAAATCAGAGCAGTAATTCTACAAGTCAACAGAGTACACTTTCAAAGCTATAATAGTGTGAAGAAGTGCTGGGCAGCATGGCCTGAAGGCAGCACTAATACACTGATGACTAATGGCTGGGCTGGGGCAGACAATGAATTTGGGGATTGAAAACTAACAGAAACCATGCAGTATTTGACAAATGGGCTTTCACAATTTCATTCATTGAATAACCTTTAAGCACAAAATTGGCTCCAGTTCTCTTGGGAATTACATGGCATGTTGTTGGACGATGATGTAAGTATTTTCTTTTTTTAATTATGACTCCTATGCAAAATGTAAAAGCACCATATATAAGGACACAACTATACCTACTACAGATGAAGGTGTGGAGCTCAATACAATATTGCCTTTCAGGAGGTGCTGAAATGTTCCAATGCCACCTTATTAACTATGTATTGGCTTGTTCATTCACTTTCTTTAGAGAGCCATAGATTTTCTGAAACATTTTGTCCCGCTGAAATATACACACACAGAACAAAAATACTTTCACATTAAAAAATAATAATTAAAAGTGATTATGAGTAGCAAAAAAATGTGGCACTAAAATATGGTGCGTTCATAATTATAAGTGGAAAAAGGCTAATTTTAAGGGGCTAGGAAAAGGTAAAGCACCTTAAGACAACTGCAGCCCCATGTAACATTTGCAATGAAATGCACTTACAAATATATTTAACATCTAATTTCTTTCAAACAGCTCCCCTCCCTCATCCCAGTGTAACTAGCCCTTCAATTTAAAAATAATAATTTCAGCAATTTTTAAAGAAAGAATGAAATATTTCAAGTGTCTCTAAATTAACAAGCACCACTTACTCCAGACAGCATTGCCTTTAGCAGCTCCTAAAAACTTAAGAAACGGATCTTAAAACAGGAAGCTTAGTGAGCTCATAAAACTGTTGTTGGAGCCAGGAACACATAGCATATTTAATCTGCAAACTGTGAGAGTCTACAGTGATTTCAGCAAGATCTGAGGGATGCCCTTAAGGTTTGCTGGGATCTGGGATTAGGGGTTTGATAAGAACCTCTGCTGCCCATGGACATGTTTTTCTTCTGCAGTTAAACACAAATGCATAGAGACACTTGACTGCTGCTTGGCGTTACTGCTCAAGTTATATAAAAGCTTGCAGCTCTTTTGCTGTCAATATATCAAAGTTTTTTAAAAAATCATCAAAGTGTGAAATTTCATTTAAAGTCTTCACCGGTCTACAGCTCTATTTCACAGGCCCATCAAATAAGAGTAAAGATGAAAAATACACTGAAAGTACTTGAAAAAGTTTGCAGCAATGCCCCTGCCCTGTTGTTGTTTATTCTGTCTCCGTCTCTTTGCTTTGAAACTAGAACAAATCAATTTTCATCTAGAAAAATGACAACATGAAGTGAAGGGCAGCAACTTCTACTCGACTTTAATTAAAAGACAACCTGAAGGGAATCTTTTGCTTAATAAATTAAATACAGACACATTTCCTCTATATCATTTCGGCATTTTAATTACTTCTTGTATATAACTCGGCAGAAAAATTTTTGACCCTTCCAAAACGAATCAGATTGACTATAGAATATAAGTGCCAGCAAAACTAAAACCTCCTTCAAAGAATTCTTTAGCTGGGGATTTACGACAGTTGCATAAAGAAGAAAAATCTGACTTTTAAGATAATCTACTATAGTCTAAAAGCATTAACATTCCATTACTAAGGTTTTCTTGAGGATTTCATGACTCATTGATTCACTTTTCCTTCAAGACTGTTTCTTCCTAGAACATTACTATCCATATAAGTGAGTGCATGGAACAATGATCACTAAATTGTTTCCTTTCATAAACTCCCAAACCCTATCCTCAAAAAAGGGGGAAAGGAGAATCTTAGTGAGTAGGATACCTTACAGAGAAGAAAGGACCACTAACTGGCTAAGCACAGAAGTCTGAAACTCTTACAGCATGCAGATGATTAAGAAAACTGGTCTAGAAACAAAGGAAAGTTCAACTTTTAGGCTTGGGCATCAAATTGATAAATTAATAACTCTTTCATTAAATAAGTAATGAAATAACTCAACAGAGCCATTTTTCATCAGTACTTATTTTCTCATGTCTGTGTGTAGTTCTCTGCAAACCAGACATCCAATAAAATGTGTTTATACCAGAGTTCATCAAGGAATACAAACACGTTAAAGGTACAAGGAATTAGTAGGTATCCAAGTTGGACCTACTAACCTATTAATAATAATATAACCTATACCTTTTAAAGTGTTTCACAAGACACCTCTCACATTTATTCGACTCATTAAGGCATCTTAAGCCAAAGCTTCCCTAGGCTGACTTTAAGAATTACATACCCTGAAAGGATCTCCCCTTAGGCAGGGAGTTTTTAATTAAATAGCTTTTAGTATAATATAAATTCTCTTCTCTCTGTAAGTATGCTGTTACAACTAATTTATATATTATTTCATGTTTGTTTTAGGTATGACTATAGTCTAACTGGCCAAAGTGTTTGTGTACCAGGTTGTTAAGACCAATATTTCCTAATATAAACAAATTATTTCGGTACTTCACACAGTTTACATTAAGACCAATCACCACTGCCTTAACATATCCCCACAACTGAAATACTATTATGCTTTAGAAAAAAATGAAGAGATTTTTAGGTTATTTCACTACTTTAAAACATAGCATTTTCCTCTTTCAAAATAATCTTGACACATGTAATTAAGAAACTGTCAGACTATTATTAATTTTTAATTTAAAACCTAAATGAAATAATTACAGGAATCAATCAATAAAGCACCTATTTAAATTACAGAGCAATTACATAAATACTCAAAATTAATACTTTAGGCCAATTCTTCACAATTTCAGTCTATTATATGCTAAGACATCAAACAACACAATAAGCATAACATGGAAAGGATGAATAGTCCCTGCCTTAAATAGGCTGAAATGAAATCATTTCAGTTGGCCAAGGCAACCCCCCCCCACCAGCCATGCCCAACCCACTCAAGCTGCAACCCTTTTTAAAAGTTAATTTATTTCCACCAGACACATATCTCAGGGATCTAAAGATCGCCTCATCCAAATTCTGTAAAAAACTCCATGTGGGGGAAAAGCCTAATTATTGTGAATTTCCAGCAAAGTGCTCTGGAAAGACTAACTGGGGAGGAGGAGGAAAGAAAAAGGAAAGCAGAAGGTATTTTTTAGAACTAATAATACTAGTCGGGCTAATGGCACTGCCTTTGCACAGTGGCCAGCCCTCCATCCCTCTGCGAGGGACCAAAGTTTTGCCACCACAAAATATGCTTCTTGGGATATTGATTTTTTAAGTTGGTTATAAAGAAATTAAAGGCTCATAAAAAACCTTTGGCTCTCCAACTTGCGTGCCTAAAGGAATACAGATAGAAAACCTGCTTAAAGGATGGGAGCATCACCATAGCATCATAACATAAATTAAATGTGGCAGACAGGGACAAATACAGCAGCGCCTGTTTTTTGGATATCCCTCTATGTCCAACTGTTTCTGGGTGGCCCAGCAAGAATTTATTTACCACATGTTTGCTCTTTCTCATTTACCTGTAAATTGCCTGCTTTCCCTTTGAAATCCCAGACGCCTGCCTCCCTCTCCTTTGACCAGAATGGCATATAAACCTCAACTGCCCAATGCCTCCTTGGGTCTCATATCTTATGGCACCCCTGCATATACATCTGTAATAAATTTGGACACATTTTCTCCTGTTAATGTGTCTCATGTTAATTTGATCATTAGCCCAGCTAGAAGAACTTAGAAGGTGGAAGGAAAAATTATTTTGTCTCCAAACCTCTGACTAAAGGGGCTCTTTTACTTGGAGATGTGGACAGTCCATCATTTCAAAACTGAAATGGCAGCTGGAAAATGTGGAACAGCTGGCAAAGAGCTGGGAGAAAATGTTTTACATAAATACATGTACATATAAACTGGCAGAGGGCCATGAGCACTGTACCCAAAGCCAGAATCTATTGGGCACTGCACACCAGGGAGATGTGAAGTTGAAGAATGCCTCCTTAAGCCGTTTTATACAAGGGGTCAGCAAGGGAAACCTGAGTCCAGCCTCTCTAGGGCATCTCCTGAAGCAGGTGCAATCAGGAAGAGGAGCACAAAGTTCAGGGAAGGATAAAAGGTCCGGGTGTGCAGTGGTGCTTTGACATCTGGCAATCTGCTTAAAAGTCGCTTCACAAAGTCTCCAAGTTTGGGGTATTTACTCTCTTCACCACCTCCCGCCCATTTCCCCACCTAACTCAAGAAAGTAACTGTCCCCTGCAGAATGGTTCATACACAACTGTGAAAATGCGGTCTCTTAAGTGAATATCGCAGGGGCCACGGTTATTTACACCCCAGCACTCACTCCCCGCAGCTTCTAACGCTTTTAGTTCTGTTTTCTTTCTTTTTGTGTGTTTGTGATGTTCCTGAAAAGGAAAAGAAGTGAAAGGATTCCAAATCATACACAGATGGTACAACTTTCACTTTTCCTCTATTACAACAGAGGCGCGCCTCTTTCAGGGACCACACCGCTCCCCCGCCCTCGGAAAGAAGGCGCAGGCTAGAGGAAGCCCGGCAGCCGCAAGCCTGGCGCGGACCCGCCGGCTGCCCGCTGCGCCAGGCACCCGAGGACGAAACAGTGCGCAAGCAGGCGCCCGAGCTTTGGGGTCTAACTTAGTTCTCTTTCACCCTTTAGATGGGGAGTGGGGGTGAGGTGCGCCATCGCCACTGCAGTAAACTTCGTCCCCCTCTGGGATGTGCAATTCTCCAGTCCGTCTCCGGATAGCCGAGGAAAGGCAGCTTCAAGGAGGAGGAAGCGAATGAAAGCCTTGCTCTGACGCCTTACCATTGCTCTGTAAAGCTGAGCGCCTTTGACAGCCATTTTCACTTCCTCCCGTTCCCCCAATTGGAGACCCTCTCTTGGCCCTGGAAGCGCCGGCGCGGCTGCAGGAGCTGGCTACCCAGTACGGGGCCCTCGAAACAAAGAACTTCGGGCGGGACGTACCTGCGGCAACAGCGGCGGCGGCGGCTGTCAAGTCCCCTAACTTCCCATAGACCCGCGTCCCGGACGCAGGAGGGCGGCTCCAGGCTCCGCGAGGCGCGAACCACTAAGGCTACAGCGAGCGGCGAGGCTGGGAGCAGAGTGCGGACCGCCCGCAAGTGCGGCGGGGGCGGCCGGGGGAGGACGAGTCAGGGAGGTGAGTGTGCGCGACCGCGAGTGTGCGAGCGCGCCCGTGGAGCTGCCCCTGCCCGTTCCCTCCTGTTCGTGCAGCTCCAGCGTCCGTTTCAGGGATCGTGTAATCCGATCCCTCTGACTCATAGGCCCTGAGTGACAGTTCTGATTTGGTTAACCCACGGGAAGGAGGGAAAAGAGAAAGAAAGCCCCCACTGTATGCCTCTCCCGGCATCCAATCGACTTTCTCGAAGAAGGTCCCATCCAGTCCAGGAGACACCGGCTGGGGAAGGAGCCCCCAGCCCCGGCCCAGGGCAGCCCACTCTACTTAGGCCGTGGAAAAGTTGTCTCTTGGTTCTGCGCGCCCCTCCCAGGAGTTCCCTCCTTCCCTTCTCTCCTCTTCCTCCTCCTCCAACCCGTGCTCCTCCTCCCCCAAGTTTTAACAGATGTTGCGGGACTCTCCCCTCACCCTCGCACTCCTTTTTCCTCCGCCCAAACCCCCGCCCCGTCCCTTTCTTTCTGCCACTCTCTAGCGGGAGGAGCAGCTGGACGCCTGCCGCCGCAGGAGGCGAAGTTTGGAAAACTTAAGAGTGCAGCTCGCCTTACTTTTGCTTTCTCGCTCCTTCCAGGCCGTGCCTTGTCCCCTCACCCGGAGTGGGTTCCTACTACGATGCGGGCGGCACGGCGCCGGTCGAGGGTTGGGGAGAGCCAGGGCGCCCCGAGCCACGCGCGCGCTCCTTCTCCCCTCCGCCTCCCCCGCCTTTCTCCAGTCCTCGCACAGACACATTCAGGCCTGCTCCTCCTCTTCCCCCTCCTTGACCCCGCGCCCGCTCGGCGCGCCGAGGCCCCACCCACTGGGCTAGGGGAAGGGGCCCGGGCCTGATGTCAAGGCCGCCCTCCCAGCCTTTGCTCAAGGGATCCCCTGGAAGCACTCGCCGGCCTCCACCTCAGCACCCCGCGCAAGGGGGGGGGGGGGGGCGCGAAAGGGGGGGAGCTTCCTGCCTGCTCTCTTTGCCTCACACCCCGCCTCTAAGCTCCCCTTTCTTTTGCGCACAGTTTGTGCCCCATTTATTCTTTTAAAGCCTCCCTAAACACACCCCCACTGGCTCCCCAGTACTTTTACATTTTCCCAGGCCAACCCTGAATCTCCCTCTCATCACCAGAGGATGCTTTTGGAAGCTCAGGGTTTTCCTTTCTGACCGACACATCTGCCCTTGGGGCTAAAATCTGGGAAGTGGGAACTCCCACTACACAGCCTGCTGTCCCCATAGGCCACTTTATAAAGGGCACAAAAACAAAGGCCCCGGGCTTGGAGCCTGCACTCCAGCCTGGTGCTTACCCCACCCCCACCGTTTAGCTACAAAATTTCTCTGTCCCTGATTTATTTTCAGCAGCCCATACTAGTAAAAATTATTTTCCTCCTGCCTCTACCAGCCAGCCCACATTTATCTGTTCCCTTTCAGTGTACCAAACCTGGACCCGGAACTTTAAAAAGGAACCACTGGCTCAGTGGTTGAGAGTGCACCTATGAACCAGGAGGTCACTGTTGGATTCCTGGTCAGGGCACATGCGGATGTTCCTGGCTCCCCGACCCTCAGTGGGGGGCATGCAGAAGGCAGAGGATCAATGACTCTCATCATTAATGTTTCTCTCTCCCTTCCTCTCTTTGAAATCAACAAAAACATTTTAAAAAAGAAAAGAAAAGCCCTGTGGCATTCCAAAATCTCTTCTCCTGGGATAAACTGAGTGTCTACCCACCTTCCCTCCTACCCCCCAGCAGTGCTTGGGAGCTCAGGGTGCATTTGTGTTGACCAACTGAGCCTCTTGACTGAAGGAAGAGAGTGGGTGGATGAAAGATTAGCTATTCTGATTTGGAGAGCATTTTTGAGATTCAAATGCTTAACTGGAGAATTTTTTTAACAGAATTGATGGTGGTATTCACTATTTGTTTCCTGGGATTTGTTGCTTATCTCAAAGACAGGTCAAAAGCAGACTCTGACGAGGTTTTACGGTAGAAACAGTGGAGATAAAGTAGGCCTGAAGGTCCTTTTTAGGTATTTATTTCCTCTCTCTACCTCGCCCCTCTAGAAAGAATGAAAGAAAAAGGAAAGGAAGGAGGGAAGGAAAGAAAAGAAACCCACAACTTACTCATTGTACAGAGCAAGGGCCTCAGGATATATGGGTGGTGGTCCCAGCTTCCCGTCACTAACTGCCCTCAAGCCCTGAAGGATTGATTCTCTGAGCCCATCTGTGGGATGGTGATAGGAAAACCAGGCTGCATACCTCCTAGGATTTATATGAGATTCCAACCAGATAATGCATGTGAAAGTGTAAAAGGACACAAATGTGTGAAAATTGTTATTATTCTTTTGAAATTGCAAAGAATTAAAAGCCACTCTTTCCCACATATACTCCTCCAACATCAGCCACAATTTTTTTTGTATTCAAGTACTGTTTCTACCTCAATCACATGAATGCAAATAATACATCCTGATAGCATCCTCTGTTTATCCAATGGCAAAAAGTAAATAAAGACAGCCAATAAATCAACAACTTGAATAAACTAGATATTTTAACTTTTACTTTAAAAAGTCTTTAGCAGATTTTGGAACATGAAGATCTTGATTCTCAGTTTTAGAAAGAGAAGAATAAAGAAAAAAAGAGCCAACCTGTCCTCTTACACCCATTGTGTAAGAAAAGCTAAAAACAAAAGAGGGGAATAATGCTGGCGTCTCCTGTGCATCCCTATTTCATCTTAGATTCTTGGCAGAAACTGACAGCTCTCTCTGTTAGTGGTAAACATATATGTAAGTGGGCACATTTTGCAAATGGCAAAGGAAAAAAACATAGTTTTGCCTTAGTGTGAATTAAATAGTGCCAATCCCTTTTAACACAAGAACTCTTTTCCCCAATGAACTCATATATGGAAACCCAAAACATAAAAGAGAGCTACTCTGGCTGCAGCTGGAGTGGGGTCTCAGAGCCCAGCCCCCCAGCCTTTCTCTTGTCATCCACTCCCTTTTCTACAATGGCTCCTAAGATACCTCTAAAAATCCCAAAGGCACCCTGAAATTCTGTATTGGAACTTATCTTGTAATTATAAAGGGCACTTACAGACTTACAGGACTGAGATTGCCCTTCCTCCATGTGTAAAATCCCACCATTATAGATTCACTTATTGCTATCTCTCATCATTTCTCTTTTCAAATACAAATCTCCTAGGAAATTTTAATATAGTGAATCTTTAAAATGATTAAGCTTATAAGACAGGCTCTTTTTTTGCAACAAATTGGATGATATTTGTATTAGTTTCCTAGGGTTGACAAAGTGGGTGGCTTAAAACAACAGAAATCTATTGTCTCACAGTTCTGGAGGCTAGGAAACCAAAACCAAGGGCTCAGTAGGGCCATGATCCCCCTGAAACCTCTGGGGGAAGATCCTCCCTTACCTCTTCCGAACTTCTGGTGGTGTCTGTCAGTCCTTGGAATTTCTTGCCTTGCAGCTGCTTCACTCCAGCTAGGCTTCTGTAGTCATATGGCATTCTCCCTTTGTGAATTTCTCCTCTTTCTACACCAGTCATATTGGCTTAGAAACCCACTCTACTCTAGTGTGACCTCGTCTCAATTAAGTATATCAGCAACAATCCTGTTTCCAAATCAGATCATACTCTGAAGTTCCAGAAGTTACAACTTCAACATGTCTTTTTAGGGGGAGATTGGTGGGCGGCGGGGGGGGGGGGGGTACAACACACCCACAATTCAACTCATAACAACACTGAGATAGAGAATGAGGGATCTGCAATTGAGAGGACAAAGGATGAACCTTAGAACAAACTTCACATGCTCCTCTACATTTTTTTGCTCCATCATGTGTGCTAAATAATGACTCTCTTCACTTACCATTGCAGCTCTTCCATCTCCCTGCAGAGTAGCCCCAATTAATTATTGGGAAATTCCAAGGTGATATTTTATGTGTACCGATAAACTCCCAGCTGCAAGTGACAAAATTCCAACTCAGATTAGCTTAAGTTAAATTTAAAGGGGGGGAAGGGGTGTTTTGTTGACTGAGAAGTCCAGCAATGTGTAGGCAGACTGCAAGCAAAGCAGGATCCAGGGCCTCAAACAGTCCCTGCTGAGTTCTGATTCCATGTTTCAGCTAGTCTTCATTCACACTTTACACAAACTTTCTTTAGGCAACCAAGGAAGATGGTCCGAGGTAGCTGCATTTTACATAATTAACCTGCTGTTTGCATTCCCAGAGAATAATTGCATTGTCTAAGGGGATGCAATATTCCTCTTGCACATGTCCTGTATAAAGCCTAAAATGATAGTCACCATTTTCTTCCCTTTTTGTGCTGCTCCCCTCCTGTAAACGCAGGACTATTACCATTGATTGCTTCAGTTGCCCACTATAGGGCTGCCTATTGGAAGGTCATACACCTTCAGTCTACCATGTTCTTGAGCATCCTCAGTGCTATGAAGTCACAGTGTATCCTACATCTGTTTGGGAGGAAGGATTCTTTTACTCTTTGGAGTTATACTTGATCACTGGCTCTTCATATGTTGGTCCTTATGTATGACTATCTTACCAACTTTTTTTTTGAAAATAGCTCAGATTTGCTTAGCAACATTTCCCTTAAGGATTAGTATCTCTCCTTTGTTTCCAAACTTAAAACAGTGAAGGCTCTTATGATGTAAATTACAAGCATTGCCCAAAAGCCTCACAGTGAAGCTTTTACTTTTGGACCAAACCTATCTGCTGCATGCTTTCTGCACTTCTGGTGAGTTATTTCCCAGGAGCCTCCTCTGTCTGGCATGCAGATAGACTCCTTGCTGACAATGTAACCAGCCCAGCCAACATTTCAAATGTTTCTGAATTACAGCAGATAACCCATATGATTTCTGAAACTAGGATTTTAACATCTTTGTATATATGTATGTCTTTCCGAGTTTATGGGTGCCGGTTGACACTCCTTTTCTAAGGCTTCTCACCACTTTGAAAAATGGTAGGAATTGAAATACCGTATTGACTGCATTTAAGAACTATAGTCCAAAACAAAAATAAGGTTTCTTAAATTCATGCTCCCCGCAACTGACCTCCCACCTGAGTGAGATCAGCTGGAGAAGGCAGAATTCTCTTCCAGCAAGGAAGCCTTGACTTGTGGAGCTACCTCATGGGTGTGAGTACAAGAAGAGAGGGAACCTGGCTCCTGGATATGTGCAAGAGAGATAGAGTAAGAACCAAGGTTCCAAACTCCAATGTCTTCTAACTCATTAATATCTCTCTCTCCCTCTCTCTCTCCCCTCCCCTTCTTTCCCTGTCTGCCTCCTCTGACCTCCTGCTCTCCTAAAGTGCTGTTTTCTGTATTCTCCAGGAGGGCCATGACAACTGATTCCTACACTGAGCTGATATGACTTCCTGAGGGCAACTCTAGGCCCATTTAGGTTTCCCGCTGCCCCCTCTCATTTCTCAAGCATCCTAGTTCTGCATGCACTGCACCCACCAGCCAGTAAACACATAGGGAAAGTACTGGAGGATACATTCAGACCCCTAGTCACCCAATGCCTCAGGGAAGGAAACACTCCCTGAGGTGGTAGAGTGCAAGGCCCTGAGCTTCCCCCTGCTGACAGGCTGGTTGCCAGAGAGGGAGAATGCTTTTAAGTGCATCACACAGGTGCCCTTCTGAGGGTCTCTCACTCAGCACCCACATAACTTACTCTTCCATCTTCCTGGAACACTGGAATTATAAATGTAACCCAGATGTTGGCTATTCACCTTAGAGATGTACCTATTATTGGCTTGGACCTCAGCCAATCTCACAAATTGGGAAGACCTAAAACCTTCCCATTGCATTTCTGCAGAGTTCAGAGCCCCTGTGGATGCTTCATGATAAGCATACTCAAACCCTTGCTGGCTCCACAGGAAATTCACCCGCAGTGGCAATGGGGTGAGCTTGATAGATTTTACTGAGGATTTGGGTAGCCCAAGGGTGATTTTCTCCATCCTTCTCTTTCACAAAATAAGTTTCTCTCTGTGTCTCAAAAAAAGCATATCAAGAGCCAGCGCCTGTTTCTTAAGGTCTCACCTTCCTTTCCTAGGAACTTATGCATTTGAGACTCTGGTTTCACTTGCCTCATCCATCTCACTTTGCCCAGGGTCTGCTCTGCTCAATATCTTTGTGATCATCTCCCATCTCCTGGGCAGTCATGCTCAGCACTTCTTTGAGTTTCCTTAAAGCAGTGGCCTGTGGGACAAATGCTAATGCATAGTGTTTGATGTGCGTGAGTAAAATTTGCCCTGGCCCCTTTATTTTGCCACAGTCTCTACCATTCCCCATTGTCCTACTTGCTACTCTCATTTATATAACCTTTCTCACGTCTAAAAACATTTGAATTTACTGTTTTCTCCTAAATAATCCACTAATACAAACTAGGTTTTACTGAGTCTTTTCATAAACTGGCTATAAAGGAGGGGTGTGCTGTCAAACACATCACAGCACAAGTTCCAACATTTCTCACTAGAATTTCTGTCTTTCATTTGTTTCTGCCAATGTCACCACTGTATTATTATTATTGGCTCTGTTCATCTCCTGTTCAATGCCAAGCTTCACTACCAGGAGCTGTGGAACTGGTAGAGCAGTACCTATGGTGGCCATGGGAGAATGTTAATGAACACCAAAGAGAATGTGGGGCCTTAGAGAGCCAAGTCAGGGAAGGGAAGGACATAGGAGCTCTGTGCTACATTATCACAATAGCTGAGTGCTCAGAGCCAGCGATTATTTTTATACTTTTGTTATTGTAACACCCCTGTAATGGACGTTCCAGGGTCCATGATGGCTGAAGAAGAAGCACAAATTACATAGAGAAGGTAAAAAGAAAGAGTTTCTCTCTCTCCCGGTTATCTCTATCTCTTTCTCTGTCTATTTTTAAATAAATAGTGTAGCATTTTTAAATAAAGACTATTAGTCTCACTTTGGTTTTAATATTAATCAGAAACACAAGACAGACCAGACCTGGATTTAAATCATTTCTCAACCATTACTAGCTTTGAATCTTCCCACGTCAGTTCACTGAGTGTGCCCTTCTGTGCATGGTCTAACGATAGGGATGCATTCTGAGAAATGCATTGTTAGGTTTGTCATTGTGCAAACCTTACAGAGTGCACTTACACAAATCTAGATGGTCTAGCCTACTATACATCTAGGCTATATGGTGTAACTATTGCTCCTAGGTTACAAACCTGTTATTGTACTAAATACTATAGGCAATTGTAACACAATGGCAGGTAAGTATTGTGTATCTAAACATAGAAAAGGTACAATAAAAAATACAGGATAAAAGATAAAAAGTGATACACCTGTATAGGAAACTTACCATGAATATACATTGTAGGACTGTACATTGCTCTGGGTGGGTCAGTGAGCAAGTTGTGAGTAAATATGAAGGTCAAGGATATTACTGTATAATAAGACTTTTTAAAGACTGTACACTTAAGCTACACTAAATTTTAAAAATAAATATTTTTCTTAAATAATAATAAACTGACCTTAGCTTACTGTAACTTTTTTACTGTATAAACTTTTTAATTTCTTGAAACTTTTTCAGTCATTTTTTACTTTTCTTTCTATTTTTTTCTAATTGACACTTAATATTGTATTTGTTTCAGGTGGACAGCATAGTAGTTACACATTTATATAATTTTTGAAGAGATCCCTTTATAAGGCTAATACCCAGCTGGCACCATATATAGTTATTACAATGTTATTGACTTTATTCCCTATGCTGTACATTTTATTACTGTGACTATTGTGTAACTGCCATTTTGTACTTATTAATCCCCTCACCTTTTTTACCCAGGCCCACAATCGCTCCCATCTGGCAACCATGAGTTTGTTCTCTGTGTCTATGAGTCTGTTTCTTTTTTATTTGTTTGTTTTTTAGGTTCCACATATAAGTAAAATCTTATGGTATTTGTCTTTCTCCGGCTGACTTATTTCATTTAACATAATACTATCTAGGTCCATCCAAGATGTTGCAAATGGTAAGATTTCATTCATTTTTTAATACTTTTTTATTGCTGATAGTATTACAGATGTCCCCCATTTTCTCCACCTTTGGCACCCCTCCACCCAGTCCCCACCCCACCCCGGGCCTTCGCAACATTATTCTCTGTGTCCGTAGACTATGCATATATGCATATATGTTTTTTGGTTAATCTGTTCTGGTCTACTTCATCTCCCCCCCCCCCACCCCTTTGAGATCTGTCAGTCGTTTCCATGCATCCATGCTTCTGAACCTATTTTGTTTGTCAGTTTATTTTGTTCATTAGATTCTACATATAAATAAGATCATGTGATATTTGTCTTTCGCTGACTGGCTTATTTCAATTAGCATAATAATCTTCAGGCCCATCCATACTGTCACACAGGATAATAGACCCTTCTTTTTTAAAGTCACCATTGTGTAAATGTACCACAGTTTTTTATCCACTCATCTACTGACAGGCAGTTGGGCGTTTTGGGATTCCTAGGATATATTCCCAGAAGTGGGATCACTCCGTCAAATGGCAGTTCCATTTTTAATTTTTTGAGGAAACTCCATACAGTTTTTCGCAGTGGCTGCGCCAGTCTGCATTCCTACCAGCTGTGTACTAGGGTTCCCTTTTTTCTACATCCTCACCAGTACTTGTTGTTTGTAAATGTATTAATGGTAGCCATTCCGACAGGAGTGAGGTGATATCTCATTGTGGTTTTATTTTTATTTTTTTTAAATATATCTTTATTGATTTCAGAGAGAGGAAAGGAGAGGGAGAGAGAGAGACAGAAACATCAGTGATGAGAGAGTCATTGATCGGCTGCAGCCCGCAACCCGGGCATGTGCCCTGACCAGGATCCGAACCCCGATTGCCTGGATCCTAGGTCGATGCTCAACTGCTGAGCCACGTCCAGCCGGGCCTCATTGTGGTTTTAAATTGCATCTCTCTGATGATGAGTGGCGTTAACCATTTTTTCATATGTCTCTTGGCCATCTGTATGTCCTCTTTGGAGAAGTGTCAATTCAGGTCCTTTGCCCATTTAAAAAAATTTTTTAAATATTAGTGTTATTTAATTAATTTACTTATTTTCAGTGTTTTTTAAAATTTATTTTAGAGAGAGAAAGAGACAAATATCGATGAGAGAGAAACATGTATAGGCTGCCTCCTGCACGCCCCATAGTGGGGATGGAGACTGCAACCCCGGCATGTGCCCTGACCAGGAATTGATCTGGTGACCTCTTGGTTCATGGGTGGATGCTCAACCACTAAGCAACACTGGCCAGCTGCCAATTTTTTAATTAGATTGTTTACTTCCTGGTGTTGAGTTGTATAAATTCGTCATATATTTTGGAAATTAACTCCTTATCAGATGTATTATTGGCGAATGTGTTCCTCCGAACAGTGGGACAACATATTACTTTTTCATTTTGTTGATGGTATCTTTTGATGTTCAGAAGCTGTTTAGTTTGATGTAGTCCCTCTGATTTGTTTATTTTTTCCTTTGTTTCTATTGCACTAGGAGACGTATGGGTGAAAATTCTGCTACATAGGATGTCTCAGATTTTACTGCCTATGTTTACCTTGAGGATTTTTATGGTTTCTGACTTACATTTAAGTCTTTTATCCATTTTGAGTTTATTCTTTTATATTATAAGTGAGTGGTCTAGTTTCAGTTTTTTGGATGTACTTGTCTAATTTTTCCAACACTATTTATTGAAGAGACTGTCTTTGCTCCATTGTATGCTCTTGCCTTTGTCAAATATTAACTGACAATAATGGCCTGGGTCAATTTCTGGGGTCTCTGTTCTGTTTCATTAAACTATATGCCAGTTCTGGTGCCAGTACCAGGCTGTGTTAATTACAATGACTTTGCAGTATAGTTTGATGTCCAGTATGGTGATCTCTCCAACTTTGTTGTTCTTTCTCAAGATTGCTGAGACTATTTAGGATTATTTTTGGTACCATATAAGTTTTTTGAATACTTGTTCTAGATCTGTGAAATATGCTGTTGGTATTTTAATATGGATTGTATTGAATCTATAGATTGCTTTGGGTCATATGGAAAATTAATGGTGTTAATTTTCCCAATCCTTGAACACAATATATGCTTTCACTTGTTTGTATCTTCTTCTATTTCTTTTTTCAAAGTCCTATAGTTTTCCACGTACAATTCTTTTACCTCCTTTGTTAGGTTTATTCCTAAGTACCTTAATATTTTTGTTGCAATTGTAAATGGGATTGTTTTTTTAGTTTATCTTTCTGAGAGTTCATTATTGGTGTATAAAAATGCTATAAATTGCTGGATGTTAATTTTGTATTGTGGTACATTGCCAAATTCACTTATTAAATCTAGTAGTTTTCTTGGTGGAGTCTTTAGGATTTTTTTTCTTATGTACAATATGATGTCATCTGTGAATAATGACAGTTTTATTTCCTTGTTTGCAATTTGAATGCCATTTATTTTTCTTCTTGTCTGATCGCCATGGGTAGGACTTCCCATACTATGTTGAATAAGAATGGTGAAAGTGGACATCCCTGTCTTATTCCTGTTCTTAATGGAAACACTTTTAGTTTTTGCCCATTGAGTGTGATGTTGGCTGTAGATTTTTCATAGATGGCATTTATTATGTTGACGTATATTCCCTCTAGTCCCACTTTGGTGAGAGTTTTTATCATAAATGGGAACTGGATTTTATGAAATGCTCTTTATGCATCTGATATGAACAGTGATTTTTATCCTTCATTTTATTTATGTGATGTATCATATTTATTGATTTACATATGATGTACTGACATTGCATTCCTAGAATAAATCCCACTTGGCATGGCATATGATCTTTTTGATGCATTGCTGGATCCAATTTAATAATATTTTCTTGAGGATTTTATCATCTATGTTCATCAAAGATATTGGCCTGCCATTTTCTTTTTTGTAGTGTTTTTATCTCCTTTTAAGATTAGGTTATGCTGGCCTTGTAAAAAAAAGCTTGGAAGTCTTCCACCCTCTTGAATATTTTGGAATAGTTTGAGGAGGATAGATGTTAGTTCTTCTTTAAATGTTTGGTAAAACTCACCTGTGAAGCCATCTGGTCTAGGACTTTTGTTTGCTGGGAGTTTCCTGATTACTGCTTAATATCATTAGCTGTTATCACACTACTCAGATTTTCTGATTCTTCCTGATTGAGTTTTGGAAGATTGTACATTTCTAGGAATTTGTTCATTTCTCCCAGGTTGTCTAATTTGGTGGCATATAGTTGTTCATAGTATTTTCTTACAATCCTTTCTCTTTCTGTTGTGTCAGCTGTTACTTTACCCCTTTCATTTCTAATTTTACTTATTTGAGTCCTCTTTCTTTGTTTCTTGATGAGTCTTGCTAAAGGTTCGTCAGTCTTGTTTATCTTTTCAAAGAACCAGCTCTTGGTTTCATTGCTCTTTTGTATATATTTTTTTAAGTCTCTATGTCATTTATTTCCACTCTAATCTTCATTATTTCCTTCCTTCTACTTATTCTAGGCTCTTCTTGTTGTTCTTTTCTAGTTCTTTTAGAAGGATAGTTAGATTGTTTATTTGAGGGTTTTTTTGTTTCTTGAGGTAGGCCTCTAATGTATGGCTTCTCTCTCAGGACTGCTTTCACTGAGTCTCATAGATCATGGTTTGTTGTGTGTTCATTTTCATGTTTCAAGGAAGTTTTTGATGACTTCCTTGATCACACTGGTAACCCATTCCTTGTTTAATAACATGCTATTTAGCCTCCAGGTGTTTGAATGTTTTTCAGTTTATTTATTGTAGTTAATTTCTAGTTTCATGCCATTGCAGTCTGAGAAGATGCCTGGTGTGATATCAATCTTCTTGAGTTGTTAAGACTTATATTGTATCCTAACATGTGGTCTACCTTTGTGAATGTTCCACGTGCACTTGCGAAGAATGTATATTTTGCTACTTTGGGATAACATATTCTGTAAATATCAATTAAATCCACCTGATCTAGTGTGTTATTTAAGGTCACTCTTTCCTTGTTGATTTTTTGTTTGGAAGTTCTATCAAGTGATGTCAGTGGGGGGTTCAAGTCTCCCATTATGACTATGTTGCTGTCAGCCTCTCCCCTAAAGTCTTTTTATAATTTTTTTATATGTATTTAGGTGCTCCTATATTTGGTGCATATATATTCATGAGGGCTATATCTTCTTGTTGAATCAATCCTTTTATTATTATGTAGTGATCTTCTTTATCTCTTTCTATGGCCTTTGTTTTGAAGTCAAATAATCACATCTAAGAATTGCTACACCAGCTTCTTTTCTGTTTACATTTGCATGGATAACTTTTTCAACCCTTTCACTTTCACCCTGTGTGAGTCCTTTGTTCTGAGGTGAGTCTCTTTTATACAGTTTATATATGGGTCATGTTTTCTTATCCATTCAGCACCCTATGTCATTTTATTGGAGCATTTAATCCATTTACATTTAAGGTTATTATTAATAGGTACCTATTTTTTGCCATTTTAATTCTTTATGCCTATGCCCCTCCCCCCCCCCCCCCCCCCCCATTTCTTCTTCTTTAGCAGTCCCTTTAACATTTCTTGCAATGCTGTTTTGGTGATAATAAACTCCTTTAGCCTCTTTTTGGTCTACTAAGCTCTTTATTTTACCTTCAATTTTGAGTGATGGCCTTGCTTGATAGAGCAGTCTTGGTTGCAGATCCTTGCTTTTCATACTTTGAATACTTCATGCCATTCCCTTCTGGCCTGTAATGTTCTGTTGAGAAATCAGCTGACAGTCTGATGGGAGCTGCCTTGTAGATAACTGACTGTCTCTCTATTGCTGCCTTTAAGATTCTCTCTTTGTCTCTTACATTTGCCATTTTAATTATGATGTGTCTTGGTGTGGGTCTCTTTGGGTTTATGTTGATTGGGATTCTCTGTGCTTCCTAAACTTGTATGACTTTTTCCTTCACCAGGTTAGGGAACTTTTCTGTCATTATTTCTTCAAACAGCTTCTCTAGCTCTCACTCACTTTCTTCTCCTTATACTATTCCTATGATCTGGATGTTTTTACATTTCATGTCATCCCAAAGTTCCCTTAAACTATCCTCATGCTTTTTAATTTTTTTTTTTTTTTGGCTGCTCTGACTGAGTGATTTTTTTTCTACTTTGTCTTCTTATTTGCTTATTTGATCTCCTGCTTCCTCTAACCTATTGTGTATTCCTTCCTGTATATTCTTTATTTCAGATCTTGTTCTTTTCTGATTGTTTGTTTTTCCTGATTTGTATGTCCTTTTTCAAGCTGTTAGGCATTCTTAAAACTGTTACTTTATACTCTTTCTGATAAATTGCTTGCCTCCATTTCATTTACCTGTTTTTCTGAAGATTCCTCTTGTTCTTTCATTTGGGGCCTCTTTCTCTCTTTTCACATTTTTGCCATTTCTTTCTATTTGTTTCTCTGTATTGGATAGCATTGCTATGACTCCCAGTCCTGGTGGACTGGACTTCTGTAGTGGATGTCTTGTGGGATCCAATGATGTTGTCTACTTAATCTTCTGAGCAGGGTGCTCTAATTATGTCCCTCGTGTATATTTGGTTCTTCTTCTTCTTTTTTTTTTTTTAATATATCTTTATTTATTTCAGAGAGAGGAATGGAGAGGGAGAGAGATAGATAGAAACATCAATGATGAGAGGGTCATCTTTGATTGGCTGCCTCCTGCAGGCCCCCAACTGGGGATTGAGCCTGCAACCCAGGCATGTGCACTGACTGGGAATCAAACTGCGATCTCCTGGATCCTTGGTCGATGTTCAACCACTGAGTGATGCCTGGCTGGGCTGTATTTGGTTCTTGATTCCTGTTGTCCCATTCATGGGTAAGCTCAGTCCTCTGGTTTGCTGACTGTGAGTCGTAACCTCAACCACTTTGTTTCAACTGCTATACAGGTGTTGACAGAACAAAACAAGACAGAACTGAAAACAACATCCCCCTCAAAAAAAAAACACCACCAAGAAAAACAAGAAAATGGAATTATAAAAAAGAATACTAAAAGACAAGAGACCAAAAAAATTAGAAAAAGAAAAGAAAGAAAAATGAGAATATGAAAGAAAAGAAGGACCAGAGAGGATAAAAAAATAAAAGGAAAAAATAAATGAAACAATAATAATTTAAAATGTAATAACAATGAATAAAATAAAATATAGAATAGGAAAAGAAAAACTGAAAAATACATAAAAAGGAAATATAAAAAAGAAAAATGATAGAGAAAAGTAGAATAAAAGGAAAGAGAAAAAGAGATATGAAAGGAAAAAAAAGAAAAAAAAAAACAAAAAAATGAAACGCAAAAGTTTTTTTTAAAAAAAAAAGATTAAATAAATAAATAAATAAATAAATAAATAAATAAATAAAGTGCAGTTTACGTCTGCAGGGTTTTGTACCTGCTAAGAATACCTTCTGGATCTGCTCTTTTTGGAGCTTGCATTTTTTTCTTCTCGAATGTTTTCCCAACCTGGCCACTTTGCGTGCTGTTTCAGTGTCTCCTGCAAGGTTCTCTGGTGCAAGTCACTGTCAGGTGCTGTCCCTGCCTGGCACTTGGAAACCTGAGTAAAGCAAGGCTGGGTTGAGCCACAAGTTGTTTGGAATGAGGGGCCTCTGTGGTCCAGAGGCTGGGTTTCCCTCAGGTATCAGAACCTGGATATCCTTGTTCTGTGCTTCTCTCCCTTCACCTACAGAACTGGACTCTGCAGTGAAATCACAGACCTGGCTGGGGTGGTTTAAACAGACTTGTGCTGGGGATGATGCCCATAGCTTGTAGGAGGGGGGACTGGCACTTCCTCTCATTCCCTGGGCTCCTCTGGCAGAAGTCCCTGGGTAGCTCAGCTCTGGTTTCTTGTAATGCAGCTGAAGGCCCAGGACATGCCTGTCTGGACAGAAACCTACCCCTGGAGACACAAATGCAATGCCCCAGCTCTGCCTGACTCACTGGCACCACCACACCAAGCAGGAGGAAATAAGAAAAAATCAGCCCTGCTTGGCACTCCAAACTTTCAGTGCCACTGGTGCTTGCTGAGCAGGACCTCCACCCAGGCTCCAAC
The DNA here is from genome assembly GCF_054644295.1 of Miniopterus natalensis. Taxonomy (NCBI): domain Eukaryota; kingdom Metazoa; phylum Chordata; class Mammalia; order Chiroptera; family Miniopteridae; genus Miniopterus; species Miniopterus natalensis. The sequence continues at coordinate 36,204,414 of NC_142090.1, read as the reverse complement.
TGGGCCAAACATCTGAGTCCTCCATGCCTTCTGACCTAGCTGTATGGGCACAAATTTCCAGCCCAGAGTGGTTCCCCTTTGCTATGCATTGCAGCAGGATGAGTCAGACCCAACCGATGTGCCCTGGAGGTGGGCAAGACCAATCTTTTTTTCCAAGCCACGCTGTCCAGAGAGCCCCCATTGGGCTCTCTGCCCAAAACTCTTCCAGAGAATAAGGCGCCCCGCAGTTCACTGCTAGGTGTACTGACCCCCACCTTTTCTGTGTGGCCCCTCCTGCAGACACAGAGTGGAGCAAACGGCCCAGGCTGATGCTGTAACAAAGAATTCACTCTTTTCCTGGGATGGTGCAGTCTGAGTCTCCCAGGTGGACTGAATCTCCACTCATTCCCACCGCCAGTGCTACAGGAATTTTCCTTCCCTTCTCTGTTGTCTTGATTGGGAATACCTGCATGGGGCTGAGACCCCATGTTCTGAGGCAGTGGGGTCTCTGCTGCCTCACTTTTGCTCTGGCTTCCCAGTCCTGCATATTTGTGAGTAGGATCACCTTCTCTGCGTCCCTTCCTGTCCTTTCTCCGAGTTCCCTGCTCACAATATTTCAGATTAGCTAAAGTTCAACTGGTTTGTCAAGCTGAATGTGCTGCAGTTTAGCTGCAAGTTTGGTCCAGTGTTGGGAACAAGTAGATGGAGCTTCTAGCTATTCTGTAGCCATCTTGGAATCTCTCATATTTCATTCTTTTCATGGCCAAGTAATACTCCATGGTATATATATACCACCACTTCTTTATCCACTTGTCTATTGATAAATACTTCAGTTGTTTTTATAGTTTGACTGTTGTAAATAATGCTGTAATGAACATAGGGATGCATATATCTTCTTGAATTAGCATTTTGTATTTCTTCGGATAAATACCTAGGAGTGGAATTGCTGGGTGATAAGGTAATTCTATTTTTCATTGAGGAACCTCCATACTGTTTTCCATCATGTCTGTACCGATTTACAATCCCACTAATAGTGCACGAAGATTTCCAGATCCTTGCCAACGCGTTTGTTGATTTCTTGATGACAGCCATTCTGACAGATGTGAGGCGATATCTCGTTGTTTTAATTTGCATTTCTCTGTCATTGAGCATGTTTTTTTGTGTGTGTGAGTTTTGTGTGTGTTTTTAATATGTCTTTTGGCCATCTCCATGTCTTCTTTGGAGAAATGTCTTTTCAGGTGCTCTGCTTATTTTTAATTGGATTTTTTGTGTGTGTTAAGTTGTATGAGTTCTTTACAAATTTTGGATATTAACCCCGTATCGAATGTATCACTGGTGATTATATTCTCCCAGTCCATAGGTTGTCTTTTTGTTTTGTTGCTGATTTCTTTTACTGTGCCAAAATTTTTTAATTTGATGTAGCCCCATTTGTTAATTTTTTTCTTCTGTTTCCCTTGCCTAAGGACATATATCCAGGAAAAATATTACTAAGAGTTTACTGCCTGTGCTTTCTTCTAGGAGTTGTATGGTTTTGAGTCTTACATTTATGTATTTAATCCATTTTGAGTTTATTCTTGTATTTGGTGTAAGAAGGTGGTATAATTTCACTTTTTGGCATGTATCTTTCCAGTTTACCCAGCACCATTTATTGAAATAACCGTCTTTACTCCATCATATATTTTGTTTCATTGAGTCTTTTGTTATAACATTTAGCTTAAAACACAATCACATTGTACAGTTGTACCAAAAGATTTTCTTTCTATATATCTTTATTCTAGAAGATTTTTTTATTTTTAAATTTATTTATTTTTTATTTATTTATTTATTTAAGTTTTGTTAAAAACTAAGACAGAAACACACAGATTAGCTTAGGCCTACACAGGGTCAAGGTCATCAATATCACTGTCTTCTTCCTCCATCTCTTGTCTTACTGGAAAGTCTTCAGGGACTATAGCAGGCATGGAGATATCATCTCATATGATAACAATGTCTTTTTCTGGAATACCTCCTGAAAGACCTGCCTGAAGTTCTTCTTGAGGATGTGTCACTCTTTTCAAACATATGCCTGTGTGGTTTGCTTTATTTTTTCTTCCTAAATTTGCTTGAAAATAGATAGCATACCATTAATATTGCTATCTATTAATGAAAACCTCTTGGTGTTGTGGTCCATGTTTTCAAACTTTTAAAGAAGTTTGTTAAAGTCTGCAAACACTTCTTAAGCCCTTCACTAAACCCTTCTTAGGGGCTCTTCTTCCTTGTCTTTTCCTAGTATTTCCTTTTCTGTTCTTTAGCTATGCTTTCCTATTCTAGTTCCTCATTAGTCAGCTCCTCTGGGACCACCTGTAGAGCCCTTCACTGTTGTTCTCATCCTCATCCTCACCTAGGATCAAGTTGTTTGCATTCTCAACCATAATCTTATTGATTTTTGCAACCTCCTCATCCTTGGCAAATCCTTTGAAGTCCTGAACCGCTTGAGTGTCTTCTTCCAGATGCCATTTATACATTCCTTGGTGACATCACCCCAAGGCCAAGCAAGGTTCTTCATATAGTCACAGATGTTGTAATTCTTCCAGAATTGCATGTGTTCTCTTTTTTATTGATTGATTGATTTTAGAGAGAAGAAGGGACAGAGAGAAAAAAAGAGAGACATCAATTTGTTGTTCCACCTATTCATGCATTCACTGGTTGACTTCTGAATGTGCCCTGACTGGGAATTGAACCCTCAACCCTGGCACATCAGAACAATGCTCCAACCTACTGAGCTATCTAGTTAGGGCTGCATCAGTGTATTCTCAGTGTCCCCCTCAGTTGCAGCCATAGCCTGAGCAAAGGTTTTCCTCAGTTTGTAAGCTTTAAAAGTTGCTATAACCCCTTGATCCATTGGTTGGATAAAAGAGGTAATATTTGGAGGGAGAAACACCACTTTGATATCAGGATGAAGATAACTAGTAAAAGGAGGATGTCCAGGAGCATTATCAACAATAAGCAAAATATTGAAAGTTATATTATTCCACAAAAAGTACTTCTCCATTTCTCTGGCATAGCAATTTGTAAGGGCAGCTTGGAAGAAGAGCTGGGTCATCCATGACATTTTATTGCTCCTGGCAGTGTGTACTTTTTGATACGCTTGAAGGCCCGGGGGTTCTGACTGTGCCAGATCACAAAGCATTTCAGTTTGTATCCTGCAACATTGCCCCTGAGCAAGACTGTTATTCTGTCTTTTAAAGCTTTAAAACTAGGCATTGACTTGGAGAGAGAGAGAAACATCAATGTGAGAGAGAAACATGCATCAGCTGCCTCCTGCATGTCCTTAACTGGGAACTGAGCTGACAACATGGGCATGTACCCTGACAGGGGATCGAACCAGCAATCTTTCAGTGCACACGATGACACGCAACCAACTGAGCCACACCAGCCAAGGCCATATTGAATATTTGCTTTAGTGAGTAATTTCCTTCCACAATAAGTTTATTTAGAGTTTCCAAAAATTCTTCAGCTGCCTTCACATCAGCACTTGCAGATTCACCACTCACTTTTACATTATGTGATAAATAATAATTCTTGAATTGTTAATAACCACCCAGAACTAGTAATAAATTCAACATTGTAGTCAGGTATAGCCTTTACTTTCAACATTGTAAATAAACTTTTTGCTTTGGCTATGAATGTCGTGGTGCTGAGAGGGATATACTACTATGCCTGGTCTTTAATCCAGGTCATTAGAAGCTTCTCCATGTCTGCTATAGGTCCTTTTCAAATGTATGCTAGTTTCATTGTCTTCAAAGAAGCAGGTCCTTTAACAGCTTCCGTGTTCTTGTTCTTCAAGATCATAGCTATGGTGAAATGGGACATGCCTGACTGGTGAGCAATAACCTTTGCTGGTTTCTCACCTTTATAATCTTTAATCCCTTTTAATTTTGTTTCCAGATCAATCACTCAGCATGGCCTCTTACTGACAGCATTAGCAGTAGATTCTCAATGTTTAGGGGTCATGATAAACAAAACATCAATGAGATTAAATCAAATACAAGAGAAGTGATGCAATCATGAAACACACACAAGCCCAGCCGGCATGGCTCAGCAGTGGAACATCAACCTATGATCCAGGAAATTGCAGCTCATTTCCCAGTCAGGGCACATGCCCTGGTTGCGGACTTGATTCCCAGTGGGGGCCATGTAGGAGGCAGCTGATCAATGACTCATCATCGATGTTCTCTCTCTCTCTCCCTTCCTCTCTCTGAAATAAAAAAAGATATATTTTTAAAAAGAAAAAGAAAAAAGAAACACACATGGTAAACATGAGATATATAAGGCTGCTGCCAGTGTAATAAGGTCAGTGTTGGCTCTGCTTACATTCCGCCTGATATAGGAAATTAATCTCATAGCCTTACATAATGCCAAAAAGGTTTTTAGATCCTTGTTTAAAAGACATGTTATAATGACAGTCAGTATATGCTTAGTTTATAGTTTTACTGCTACATAAATTAAGACCCACACGATGCATTTCTTTCTTTAATATTCACATCATATTTGAAAGCATTGATTCTATATGTTGTTTCAGTTCTCAAGATACCATCTAGAAAAAACATGTGCTCCACTTATTTACCATTTGAAATAAAAAATAAGAAATATTCATTCTGCCCACTTCTTAAGCTTCACCAATATTAGCTATGTTTTAGAGCCTAAATTTACAAGGGTACATGTGGTGTCTACCTGTACAGCATATTTCAAAGAGAGGCACACCAACAAGCACATATGTATGAAGGCTCAATGTAAAATCAAGATTGAGCCTGAAATACCAATGCATTACAGAATCTTAGTTGCTTGTTAGCTTGAATTAACAATGCCTGAGCAACTGCAGTCAAATTTCATTTACACATGCAAAATGAAGCACAGAACTGAGTAAATTATCTTCATATGGGCTGGGCAATTAAGGTAAAATGTGGTTAGTTAGTCTGCATTATCCAGATTCTGGCCTTATCAGATGGCTGCAAAGGGAAAGGCAGAATAAAACACCTTTCATTTTAAATTAAATAAATGTTGACTGGAAAGGTGCTGGGTAGATAGCCATACAGTTAAAGTTTCCCAAAGAAGGAGCATGGCCATGAAGAATCCATTCAAACTTGTGCAAATAAGAAAGACTTGGGCAGTAGTTAAATTTATGCATATATCTCAAATGCAAAGAGAGGGTATTCATCCTGGACAAGGCACCTTTCACAATAGAGCTTCTATTAAGGACAAGGTTTTAGGGTTTTTAGGGACTAACTATTATTTTATATTGTTAATTATACTATGCTCTGGAGCAGGAATAGGCACAGATACCTATATTTCCAAAGAGAAATGATTAATGCCCCCAGAATCATAACCTTCATCACTAGCTTGCTTTCCAGGAACCTTCACAAAAGGGTCTACTGGTTTATGGTGAAATGGACTTTCCCATTCTTATATCATTTTCATAAGATCCCCGTTGTGGAAGTAACATAAGGAAAGTAGCCTATCCACTTGCTATCAAGTCATTCTAGAAACTCTCTTACCCTTAAAATTTAGCTTGGCATTGGTGACAAAGCCTGGGCTCAAAGAACTGCCATAAATTTTAGTTCTGCCCCTTTCTAGCAATATGTTTTTGGGCAAGCTACTCAACCCCTCTGAGCTGCAGTTACCTTATAGGTAAAATGGAATCCTAAGACCTACTTTATAAAATGATGTAGAGAATTAAATAAGATAATATTTATTCCCTGCCTGGCACATAGACACTCAGCTTGATTTCTTTCCCCCTTATTTTAAAGATACTTACAGTTGTTCCAGGATAGGATCTCAATAAACATTTGCTAAATGAATAAAATAGATGGGTAGACAGATAGATGAGTAGATGACTGATAGATGATAGAGGATAGATAGATTGATAGATGATAGGTAGATATAGATAGATGATAGATAGATGATGATAGATAATAGATTATGATAGATAGATGATAGATGATAGATAGATGATAGATAGATGATAGATAGATGATAGATAGATGATAGATAGATAGATAGATAGATAGATGATAGATAGATAGATGATAGATGATAGATAGATAGATAGATAGATAGATAGATAGATAGATAGATAGATGATAGATAGATAGATAGATAGATGATAGATAGATAGATGATAGATAGATAGATAGATGATAGATAGATAGATAGATGATAGATAGATAGATTAGATAGATAGATGATAGATAGATAGATGATAGATGATAGATAGATAGATATAGATAGATAGATAGATAGATAGATAGATATAGATAGATAGATAGATAGATGATAGATAGATGATAGATAGATGATAGATAGATAGATGATAGATAGATAGATAGATAGATGATAGATAGATAGATAGATAGATAGATAGATGATAGA
>NC_142090.1:36135527-36193027 GCF_054644295.1 Miniopterus natalensis | reverse complement strand
GATAGATGATAGATGATAGATAGATAGATGATAGATGATAGATAGATAGATGATAGATAGATTGATAGATAGATAGATATAGATAGATAGATGATAGATAGATAGATGATAGATAGATGATAGATAGGTAGATGATAGATGATAGATTAGATGATAGATAGATAGATGATAGATAGATGATAGATAGATAGATAGATGATAGATAGATGATAGATAGATGATAGATAGATAGATAGATGATAGATAGATAGATAGATAGATAGATAGATAGATAGATAGATAGATAGATAGATAGATAGATGATAGATGATGATGATAGATAGATAGATAGATAGATAGATAGATAGATAGATAGATAGATAGATAGATAGATAGATAGATGATAGATAGATGATAGATAGATAGATAGATGATAGATAGATAGATAGATAGATAGATAGATAGATAGATAGATAGATAGATAGATAGATAGATAGATAGATGATAGATAGATGATAGATAGATAGATGATAGATGATAGATAGATAGATAGATGATAGATAGATAGATAGATAGATAGATAGATAGATAGATAGATAGATAATAGATAGATACAGTACCACAAGGGGAGACAGACCATAAGAAAATAAGGCTACATATTATTTTGCTCAAATGAGAACTCTCAGAGGACTCATGTGACATAAAGGTGACAGAGACCTAGAAAGATCAGTCCCAGCTCTAGCATGGGAGAATTATTAAGGGCAGGCAGTCACTGAAAGAAATGTCTTCTTAAAGGCCATGTCCTCTGCAGCTGGGCCCTCTCCCCTTGCTCTCTGCTCCTTTCTCACCAACTTCCACCTTGTATAGTTCTATACTTGCCCACTCAAAGACATGACACAAAACCCAGAGCCCTGGAATCCATGTGACCACCTATGCCTGAATTAGAAGGGCTAACCACATCCATTTTTCTTAATAGGGAAAAGGACAGTCATGTTTTCAGGCCCAGATATCAGGCCATCCCTGGCGTCTTCACATCCTTGTCCACAACCCACATCCTTGTCCCAAATGCTGTTTTTCAGCCTCTCAGGTTTTAACTTTCTGCCAATTTTTCTACGTGCAGAGGAATGGATAGGTGGAATTAACTCACTTAAATCTCAATTGGTTGATATTTTTATCTATTTATTAACTATTGCATGCTTGCTTTCTACTGGACAAGGCTGTCTCTAAGCACTGCCTGTGGCCTTCTAAGAGGGAAGGAAATGACTAAAATTTATCATGGAGCCGTACTGATTTTAAGAGAGCAGACTATACATATGGTAAAAAATAGAAAACACATTGGACTTACCTAAGGCTCATGCACTCAAGGGAATCTCAAATATTATGTTCTCCTCTCTAAATAATATCGTTATGAAGCCCCACAAACCAGATGTTATCTTCAACAATTGATACATTTTTAGTCTTTGGGAGTTAAAGGTTTATTGAATGGTAAGTGTAATTTTTGAAAATGGGACATTATCCTTTCTGCTGCTACTATTTGGTGAAAGTTTGTGAAGTTCCTGACACCTTCTGATTGGGTTGACATACACCCAGTCTGTGATGTGACAGTACCCCAAGCAAGCCAGTCTGTAATCACAGGCCTTTGAAAGTGGTAGTGCCTGCTGTTGCCTCTCACATATCTGAAGTTTGTGGTTCTTTCTTTCTTTTTTTTTTTTAATGTTTCTTTATCTTTATTGTTGAGAACATTACAGATGTCCCCTTTTTATCCCCACTGATCCCCTCCACCCCACATCCATCCCACCTCCAGGCTTTCCCCATACCAATGTCTCTGTCCATAGGTTATGCTTGTAAACACATAAGTTCTTTGATTAATCTCTCCCCTCCCACCCCCTCCTCCCTGCCTTCCCTCTGAGATCCCTAAGTTGGTTCCATGCTACTATGTCTCTGGATTCACTTTGCTCATCAGTTTATTTTGTTTATTATATTCCACAAATGAGTGAGATCATGTGGTACTTGTCTTTCTCTGACAGGCTTATTTCACTTAGCATAATATTTTCTAGTTCCTTCCATGCTGTGCCAAAGGCTAAAAGGTCCTTCCTCTTTACAGCTGCACAGTATTCCATGGTATAAAAGTGCCACAGCATTTTTATCCACTCATCTACTGATGGGTACTTGGGCTGTTTCCAGATTTAGCTATTGTAAATCAAGCTGCTATAAACATAGGGGTGCATAAGTTCTTTGTGACTGGTGTTTCGGGTTCCTTAGTATATATTCCTAGAATTAGGATCACTGGGTCAAATGTCAGGTCAATTTTTAATCTTTTGAGGAAACTCCATACTGTTTTCCATAGTGGCTGCACCAGTCTGCGTTCCCACCAGCAGTATACTAGGGTGCCCTTTTCTGCACACCCTCACCAGCCCTTGTAGTTTGCTGACTTGTTGATGGTAGCCATTCTGACAGGTGTGAAGTGATACCTCATTGTGGTTTTAATTTGCATCTCTCTGATGATTAGTGACATTGAGCATTTTTTCATATGTCTCTTGGCCATCTGTATGTCCTCTTTGGAGAAGTGTCTATTTAGGTCCTTTGCCCATTTTTTAAATGGATTGTTTGTCTTCCTTTTTTAAAGTTGTATGAGTTCCTTATATATTTTGGATATTAAACATTTATCCAATGTGTCGTTGGCAAATATGTTCTCCCATACAGTGGGCTCTCTTTATGTTTTGTTGATGGTTTCTTTTGCTGTGCAGAAGCTTTTTATTTTGATGCAGTCCCATTTGTTTATTTTCTCCTTAGTTTCTCTTGCCCTAGGAGATGTATTAGCAAAGGTATTGCTATGAGAGATGTCTGAGATTTTACTGCCTATGTTTTCCTCTAGGAATTTTATGGTTTCATGACTTATATTTAAGTCTTATCCATTTTGAGTTTACTTTTGTGTATGGTGTAAGTTGGTGGTCTAGTTTCATTTTTTTGCATGTATCTGTCCAATTTTCCCAACACCATTTGTTGAAAAGACTGACTTTACTCCATTGTATGTTCTTGCCTCCTTTATCAAATATTGACCATAATGGCATGGGTCAGTTTCTGGGTTCTCTGTTTTGTTTCACTGACTATATGTCTGTTCTTGTGCCAGTACCAGGATGTTTTGATTACAATGGCTTTGTAGTATAACATGATATCTGGTATTGTGATCCCTCCAACATTATTCTTCTTTCTCAAGACTGCTGTGGTTATTTGGGGTGTTTTTTGGCTCCATATAAATTTTTGAAGTGTTTGTTCTAGATCTGTGAAATATTCTGTAGGTATTTTAATAGGGATTACATTGAATTTACAGATTGCTTTGGGTAATATGGACATTTTAATGATGTTAATTCTTCCAATCCATGAACACAGTATATTTTTCCATTTGTTTATGTCTTCCTCTATTTCTTTTTACAGTGTCCTGTGGTTTTCCAAGTACAGGTCTTTTACATCTTTGGTTAAGTTTATTCCTAGGTATCTTATTTTTTTAGTTGATATGGTAAATGAGGTTGTTTTTTAGTTTCTCTTTCTGAGAGTTCCTTATTGGTATATAAAAATGCTGTCAATTTCTGGGTGTTAATTTTGTATGCTGCTACCTTGCTGAATTCATTTATTAAATCTAGTAGTTTTTTGGTGGAGTCTTTAGGATTCCCTTTGTACAATATCATGTCATCTGCAAATGATAGTTTTGTTTCCTCCTTTCCAATTTGGATGCCTTTTATGTTTTCTTCCTGTTTGGTGGCTATGGCTAGGACTCCCAGTACTCTGTTGAATAAGAGTGGTGACAATGGACAGCCCTGTCTTGTTCCTGTTCTTAGGGGAAATGGTTTTAGTTTTTGCCCATTGAGTGTGATGTTGGCTGTAGGTTTGTCATATATGGCCTTTATTATGTTGAGGTATGATCCCTCTATTCCCACTTTGCTGAGAGATTTTATGAGAAATGGGTGTTGCATTTTATCTAATGCTTTTTCCGCATCTATTGATATCATTATTTGATTTTTGTCTTTCAATTTGTTTATGTGATGTATCACATTTATTGATTTGAGAATATTGTACCAACCTTGCATCCCTGAAATAAATCTCACTTGGTCATGGTGTATGATCTTTTAAATATATTGCTGGATCCGATTTGCTAATATTTTTTGAGGATTTTAGCATCTATGTTCATCAGGGATATTGGCCTTTAATTCTCTTTCTTTGTAGTATCTTTATCTGGTTTTGGAATTAGGCTAATGCTGGCCTCATAAAAGGAGTTTGGAAGTGTTCTTTCCTCTTGGATTTTTGGAAATAGTTTGAGGAGGATAGCTGTTAATTCTTCATTGAATGTTTGGCAAAACTCCCCTGTGAAGCCATCCGGGCCAGGGCTTTTGTGTGCTTGGAGCCCTTTGATTACTGCTTCAATTTCATCAGCAGTTATTGCCTATTTAGGCTTCCTGACTCTTCCTGACTGAGCTTTGAAAGGTTGTATTTTTCTAGAAATTTATCCATTTCATCCATGTTGTCCAGCTTGGCGGCATATAGTTATTCACAGTGTTCTCTTAACAATCCTTTGTATATCTGTTGGGTGAGTTGTTATTTCACCTCTTCTGTCTCTGATTTTATTTGGATCCTCTCTCTTTGTTTCTTGATGAGTCTGGCTAAAGGTTCATCAATCTTGTTTACATTTTCTAAGAACTAGCTCTTGGTTTCATTGATCTTTTGTATTGCGTGTGTTTTTTGTCTCTATGTCATTAATTTCTGCTCTGATATTTATTATTTCCTTCCTTCTACTTATGCTGGGCTTTTCTTGTTGTTCTTTTTCTAAGTTTTTAAGTTGCAGGGTTAGAGAGTCTATTGGTTTTTCTTGTTTTTTGAGGTAGGCTTGTAGTGCTATGAACTTCCCTCTCAGGACTGCTTTCATCGTGTCCCATAGATTTGGAGTTGTATGTTCATTTTCATTTGTTTCCAGGAAGTTTTTTATTTCTTTCTTGATCTGTTTGGTAACCCATTCATTGTTTAAAAACAGGCTTTTCAGCCTCTATGTATTTGAGTGTTTGTTAGTGTTTTTATTGTAGTTGATTTTTAATTTCATGCCATTGTGATCCAAGAAGATGCTTGATATGATTTCAGTTTTCTTGAACTTGTAGAGACTTGTTTTGTGTCCTAAGGTATGGTCCATTTTTGAAAATGTTCCATGTGCCTTTGTGAAGAATGTATATTCTGCATCTTTGGGGTAGAATGTTCTGTAAATGTCAAATCCATCTGATCTAGTGTGCCACTTAGGGTCACCGTTTCCTTGTGTCTGGATATTCTATCTATTGGTTACAGTGGGGCATTCCCCAGTATGATTCTATTGCTGGTGATCTTCTCTTTATATTCCACCAAGAATGTGTTTTATATATTTTGGTGCTGCTATGTTGGGTGCATATAGGTTTATAAGGGTTATATCCACCTGTTGGATCGATGACTTTAGTATTATGTAGTGACCTTCTTTGACTCTTGTTATGGTCTTTATTTTGAAGTCTATTTTGTCAGAAATAAGTATTACTACTCCAGAAAAAGAGCTAAATGAAATTGAAATAAGCAAGCTATCAGATATAGAGTTGAAAATACTGATTGTAAGGATGCTCAACAGCATGAAAAAAGATATGGAAACTATGAAGAATGACATAGCAGAAATAAAGAATACATTGGAAGGAATAAATAGCAGATTAGAGGAAGCTGAGGATCAGAACAGTGATTTAGAAGACAGAGTAGAAGAAAATCACTCAATCAGATATCCAAAAAGAAAAAACAATTAAAAATCAGGAGGACAGTTTAAGGAAGCTGTGAGACAACATGGACATAACAATATTCACATCATAGGAGTGCCAGAAGAAGTCAAAAGTAAGCAAGGGTTAGAGAACCTGTTTCAAGAAATAATGTCAGAAAACTTCCCTAACCTGGTCAAAAAAAAAAAAAAAAAAAAAAAATCACACAAGTTCAGGAGGAACAGATAGTCCCAAGCAAGAAGAATCCAAGGAGGCCCATGCCAAGACACATCACAATTAAAATGCCAGTAGTTCAAGACAAAGAGGGAATATTAAAGGCAGCAAAAGAAAAGCAATCTATTACCTACAAAGGAGCTCCCATAAGGTTGTCAGCTCATTTCTCATCAGAAATTCTACAGGTAGGAAGGGAACGGCATAGAGTTTTCAAGGTAATGCAAAACAAGATTCTGAAACCAAGACTACTCTATCCAGCAAGGCTATCTTTCAAAATAGATGGTGAAATAGTTTCCCATATAAAAAAAGGTGAAAGGAGTTTATTACCACCAAACCAGCACTGCAGGAAATGTTAAAGGGGCTGCTCTAATAAGAAGAAAAAATAGAGAAATATAGACATAAAGAATTAAAATGACAATAAGGACCTATCAAAAATGACCTTAAGGACTTTAAGTGAAAGATCAACAGCAATACAGTTATAGTCGTGGACTTTAACACCCCACTGACTTCACTGGATAGGTCTTCCAGACAAAAAACCAACAAGCAAACAGTGACTCTAAATGGCATGCTAGATCAGATGGATTTAATTAACATTTACATAACATTTCACCCCAAAGCTACAGAATATACATTCCTGTCAAGTGCACATGTGTCATTCTCAAAGATAGACCACATGTTAGGACACAGAAATAGTATCTATAAGTTCAAGAAGATTGAAATGATATCAGGTATCTCAGATTACAATGGCATGAAATTAGAAATGAACAACAGTAAAAACACTCAAAAACGTTCAAACACATGCAGGCTAAGTAGCATGTTATCAAACAATGAATGAGTTGCTAATAAGATCAAGAAAGAAAGAAAAAACTTCCTGGAAACAAATGAAAATGAACACACAACAACCCCAAATCTATGGGACACACCGAATGCAGTCCTGAGAGGGAAGTTCATAGCACTACAAGCCTACCTCAAAAAGCAAGAAACATTTTTAGTGAACTATCTAACCCTATAACTTAAAGAATTAGAAAGCTCCCCTGTGAAGCCATCAGGACCAGGACTTTTGTTTGCTGTGAGTTTTTTTATTACTGTGTTGATTTCATCAGTTGTTATTAGCCTATTCAGGTTTTCTGATTCTTCCTGATTCAGTATTGCATGATCTCACTGTTATGTGGCATCTAATAAATAAAATAGACAGAGAAACAAAATGGACACTAGGGACATAGAAGCTTGGAACACTGATGAATCTCAGTGGGAAAGCGGGGGTGGGGGATTGGGTGTCGAGAGATTAATCAAAGAACTTATATGCATAACCCGTGGACACAGACAATAGTGTGGTTAAGTCCTGTGGCGGGGAGCAGATGTGCGTTGGAGAGGGCCAATGGGGGAAAAAAAGAGAGATTTCTGTAATACTTTCAACAGTAAAGATAAATTTAAAATTACTACACTGAGATACTACCTCACACCTTTTAGAATGGCTAATAACAACACAAGTAATAACAAATTTTGGAAAGGTTGGTGGCAATGTAGACTGATATAGCCACTATGAAAAACAGTCTGATGGTTCCTCAAAAAATTAAGAACAGAGTTACCATATGACCCAGACATCCCTCTCCTGGATGTCCCCCCAAGAAACTCGAGAACATTTATTCTCAAAGACATATGTACTCCTATGTTCATTGCAGCATTATTCACAGTGGCTAAGACATGGAGAGAATCCAAGTATCCTTCGATAGAGGATTGGATAAAGAAGATATGATACATATATATATTAGAACACTACTCAGCCATAAGAAAAGATGATATACTGCCATTTGTGACTACATGGATGAACCTTGATAATATTATGCTAAGTGAAATAAGTCAAGCAGAAAAAGCTAAGAACCATATGATTTCACTCATATGTGGGATATAAAACTGAAACTCATAGACACTCAACAGTTTGGTGATTACCAGAGGGAAGGGGGTAAGAGTGTGGGGAGTAAATGGGGCCAAATATATGGTGACAGAAGATGATTTGACTTTGGGTGGTGGGCACACAATGGAATATACAGATCATGTGTTACAGAAATGTACACTGGAAACCTATAAGAGCCTGTTGACCAATGTCACCCCAATAAATTCAAATTTTAAAAAGTTATGTTTTGAGTAATTTTAGACTAAATTAATGAAAACATTAACATATAAGCCACATCCCCAAAAAATCAACATCCTAAATTCCCAAATGAATCTCCATGTTAACATTTCAAGTCTAACTTTTTTGTTTCTTTGTTTTTATAATTATATGCCTGGTATAGACCAAGTTCTAAGCAGTATACTTGGTCAAGACTACAGGAACCTCATCCATGGCACATGCTCCATTTAAAAAAGAAAATGGGAGAGGTATCATTGAGGTAAAGATATTATCTAGAAAATCTTCCTGCTTGTTATCATCAGTCGACCAAAGTGGTACACATACAACCAAAGCTTCCCATTATAGCCTCATTGCTACCAACCCAAACTCCTCTCTCACAGTAATTCATTCCCACTCTCTGACCTCCCAATGTCTAGTGGCTTTAATCCCACACTCTCTTGAAGTCGTTCTCCAAAAGCACTGATAGGTCCCACTATTTCACTTAGAATCAAAGCTAAGCTGACTCATTATTATCTATAATGTCATATTGCCTTTAACCTCTTGCTCAAGGTGGGACCTGGAGATAAACAGCATCACATCACCTGGGGGCTCATTGGGAATTGAGAACCTCAGATCCCATTTCAGGGTATTGAAGCAGATTGTACAAGGTATGGAGATCCCAGGTAACTAAGATGCACATTAAAGTTTGAGAGGCACCATGTTATCTTCCTTTATCACTTTCTCTCCAACACCGAGAACAGTGCCTGGCACATATTAGATGCTCAATAAATGTTTATTAAGGAAAACAAATTGCCAAATCTGGTGTTCACTTTGTAATCCTTACCTCATTTAACCACTCTTAGTTATCTAAACAGTGTCCACCACTTTATTCTTTAACAACTCTTCCTTTCTAGCTTTCCTTACTACTGCTGATTTAGTGGATCATCATTATCAGTCTGCCATTTAAGTGTCGTCATTGCCCAGCATTGTTTTACATTGTCTTCTTCATGTCTATATGCTTTTCCTGGTGAATCCATATTTTCTCATAGTTTTCACTAATATGTATTCAGGATTCCCAAGTCTTTATCTCCACCTCAAACATGCACCCCCTCTCCCCAACTCCATGTTTACGTATCTAGTATCCTAACAATATTTCTAATTCATTATCACATAGACTTAAAACATGAGTATCAAAATGATACACATTCTCCCAGCCCTGCCTCTCACAAGACCCCTTACCTCTACTATCACATGCTCTTCAATCCTGCCACCATCTTATCACTAATGTGAGAAAGTGAAAATTACCTTGCACTCTCCCTCACCTCCTACAATGAAACAAGGAGCTGGTTCTATGAAAACATGAACAAGGTTGATGAATCTTTAGCCAGAATCATCAAGAACAAAGAGAGAGGACCCAAATAAACAAAATCAGAAACAAAAGAAGCGAAATAACAACTGACCCAACAGATATACAAAGGATTGTAAGAAAGTACTATGAACAACTATATGCCACCAAGCTGTACAACCTGGATGAAATATACAAATTCCTAGAAAAATACAACCTTTCAAAACTCAATCAGGAGGAGTAAGAAAACCTGAATAGGCCAATAACTGCTGATGAAGGTGAAGAGTAATCAAAGGGCTCTCATCACACAGAAGCCCTGGCCTGGATGGCTTCACAGGGGAATTTTACCAAACATTAAAAAAAGAATTAACACTTATCCTCCTCAAATTGTTTCCAAAAATCCAAGAGGAAAGACCACTTCCAAATTCTTTTTACGAGTCCAGTGTTAGCCTAACTCCAAAACCAGATAAAGGACACTAAAAAGAAAGGGAATTACAGGCCAATATCACTGATGAACATAGATGCTAAAATCCTCAACAAAATATTAGCCAATAGGATCCAGCAATATATTAAGACAATCATACACCATGACCAAATAGGATTTATTCCAAGGATCCAAGGCTGTTACAATATTTGCACATCAATAAATGTGATACATCACATAAACAAATTGAAAGACAAAAATCACACAATCATATCAATAGATGCAGAAAAAGCATTCAGCTTCTTTCCCCAGGAAGCACCAAATGGCGGATGAGGCAGGTGCTGCACAAGGGCCAGGAGGTCCTGGGGGCCCTGGAATCAGAGGCCCTGGTGGCTTCTGTGGAGGAATTGGTAGCAGCATCCGTGGCCGAGGTCGTGGCCGGAGTCATGGCCAGCCGAGGCAGCTGAGCTCGCGAAGGCAAGGCTGAGGACAAGGAGTGGATCCCTGTCACCAAGCTGGGCCTGCTGGTCAAGAACATGAAAATCAAGTCCCTGGAGGAGATCTATCTCTTCTCCTTGCCCATCAAGATCATTGACTTTTTCTTGGGGGCATCCCTCAAGGATGAGGTTTTGAAGATTATGCCCATGCAAAAGCAGACACAGGCTTGCCAGAGGACCCGGTTTAAGGCATTTGTCATCATTGGGGACTACAATGGGCATGTTGGTCTGGGTGTTAAGTGCTCAAAGGAAGTAGCCATTGTTATCCGTGGAGCCATCATCGTGGCCAAGATCTCTATTGTCCCTGTGCATCGAGGCTACTGGGGGAATAAGATTGGCAAGCCCCACACCATCCTTTGCAAGATGATTGTCTGCTGTGGCCCTGTACTGGTGCACCTCATCCCCGCCCCCAGGGGCACTGGCATTGCCTCGGCCCCTGCGCCCAAGAAGCTGCTGCTGATGGTCCGTATCAGTGATTGCTATACCTTGGCAAGGGGCTGCACTGGGCAACTTCGCCAAGGCCACCTTTGATGCCATCTTTAAGACCTACAGCTATGTCACCCCAGATCTCTAGAAAGAGACTGTTTTCACCAAGTCTCACTGTCAGGAATTCACTGACCATCTTGTAAAGGCCCACACCAGAGTTTCTGTGCAAAGGTCCCAGGCTCCAGCTTTGGCCACCACATAATTTCATACCAGAAAAATAAAGTGAATTAAGCCCATTAAAAAAGAAGAAAAAATGAAAAAGCATTTGATAAAATCCAACACTCGTTTTTGATAAAAACTCTCAGCAAAGTGGCAATAGAGAGATCACACCTCAACATAATAAAAGCCATATATGACAAACCCACAGCCAACATCATACTCAGTGGGTAAAAACTAAAACCATTTCCCCAAAGAACAGGAACAAGACAGGGGTGTCCACTTTCACCGCTATTATTCAACATAGTACTGGAAATCTTAACCATAGTGATCAGACAAAAGGAACACATAAAAGGCATCCAAATTGGAAAGGAGGAAGTAAAACTGCCATTATTTGCAGATGACATGATATTGTAGCTAGGGAATCCTAAAGACTCCACCAAAAAGCTACTAGATTTAACAAATGAACTTAGCAAGGTAGCAGGAGACAAAATTAACACCCAGAATTCGATGGCATTTTTATACACTAATAATGAACTCTCAGAAAGAGAAACTAAAAAAAAAAAAAAAATTTAAAAATCCCATTTACCATTGCAAGTAAAAAAATAAGATACATAGGAATAAACTTAACCAAAGATGTAAAAGACCTGTACTCAGAAAACTACAGGACACCGAAAAAAGAAATAGAGGAAGATATAAACAAATGGAAAAATATAGCATGTTCATGGATTGGATGATTTAACATCATTAAAATGTCCATAATACCCAAAGTAGTTTATAATTCAATGCAATCCCTATTAAAATATCTGCAGCATATTTCAGAGATCTAGAACAAACACTTCAAAAATGTATATGGAACCAAAAAACACCCTAAATAGCCATGGCAATCTTGAGAAAGAAGAGCAACGTTGGAGGGATCACAATCCCAGATATGAAGTTATACTACAAAGCCACTGTAATCAAAACATCCTGGTACTGGCACAAGAACAGACATGTAGATCAGTGGAACAGAACAGAAAACTTAAAAATTGACCCATGCCATTATGGTCAATTAATATTTGATAAAGGAGGCAAGAACATAAAGTGGAGTAAAGACAGTCTCTTCAATAAATGGTGTTAGGAGAACTGGACAGGTACATGCAAAAAATTGAAACTAGATCACCAACTTACACCATACACAAAAGTAAACTCAAAATGGATAAAAGACTTAAATGTAAGTCACGAAACCATCAAAATCCTAGAGGAAAATATAGGTAGCAAAATCTCAGTCATCTCTCTTAGCAGTATGTTTGCTGATACGTCTAGGGCAAGAGAAACTAAGGAGAAAATAAACAAATGGGACTGTATCAAAATAAAAAGCTTCTGCACAGCTAAAGAAACCATCAAGAAAACAAAAAGGGAGCCCACTGTATGGGAGATTATATTTGCCAATGACATATCTGATAAGGGGTTAATTTCCAAAATATATAAGGAACTCATACAACTTTAAAAAAGGAAGACAAACAATCCAATTAAAAAATGGGCTAAGGAGCTTAATATACACTTCTCCAAAGAGGACATACAGATGGCCAAGTGACAAATGAAAAAATGCTCAATGTCACTAATCATCAAAAAGATGCAAATTAAAACCACAATGAGGTATCACTTCACACCTGTCAGAATGGCTACCATCAACAAGTCAGCAAACTACAAGTGCTGAGGAGGGTGTGGAGAAAAGGGCACCCTAGTATACTGCTGATGGGAATGCAGACTGGTGCAGCCTCTATGGAAAACAGTATGGAGTTTCCTCAAAAGATTAATAATTGACCTGCCGTTTGACCCAGTGACCCTACTTCTAGGAGTATATCCTAAGGAACCCAAAACACCAATCACAAAGAACTAATGCACCCCTATGTTTATAGCAGCACAATTATAATAGCTAAGATCTGGAAACAGCCCAAGTACCCATCAGTAGATGAGTGGATAAAAAAGCTGTGGGACGTTTACACCATGGAAAACTATGCAGCTGTAAAAAAAAAAGGATCTTTTATTCTTCGGACAGCATGGAAGGAACTAGAAAGTATTATACTAAGTGAAATAAGTCAGTGAGAGGAAGACAAGTACTGCATGATCTCACTCATATGTGGAATATAATAAACAAAATTAATGGATGAACAAAATGGACCCAGAGACATAGAAGCATGGAACAGACTGAAGGATCTGAGAGGGAAAGTGGGGATGGGGGTGTGGGTGGGGAGAGTTTAATCAAAGAACTTATATGTTTATAAGCATAACCCATGGACACAGACATTGTTCTGCGGAAGGCCTGGGGTTGGGGTGGACATAGGGTGTAGGGGTCAATGGGTGTAAAAATGGGACATCTGTAAAATTTTCAAAAATAACAAATCTTAAAAAAAAAGAAAAATTGAAGTACAATCAGGTGATTCTGGGACTAATCCCATTTACATTAAACATGTCAGGACACTGTCAACCTGCTTCCTTGTGTCTGGTGCAGAGTCTGAGGGTAAGAAACAAACAAACAAAAAAATAAATTAAATTTCCTCTGTGACATAAGGTACACAAGAAGAAAATTTATGTTTTCTTCTATTGTTTCAGATCTTATATTTAGTTCTTTGATGCATTTTGAAGTAATTTTTGTATACATGGGGACACACTATAAAATAGTTTCATTTTTTTGCATGTGCCTTTCCAATTTTCAAAGCACTATTTATTGAAGATGATTTCTTTACTCCATTGTGTGTTTGTGGCTCCTTTGTCAAAAATTATTTGCCCATATATGTTTGTGTGGCTTTACTTCTGAGCTCTCTATTCTGTTCCATTGGTCTATGTGTCTCTTTTTTGCCAATACCATGCTGTTTTGCTTATCATAGCTCTGTAGTATAATTTGAAGTCAGATTGTGTGATACCTATACCTTTGTTCTTTTTCTCAAAATTTATTTGGCTCTTCAAGGTCTTTTGTCCTTTCATACAAACCTGATGGTTTTTTTTCTATTTCTTTAAAAAATGACATTGGGATTTTGATAGGGATTGCATTGAATCTGTATATATCTTTAGGTGACATGGTATGTTGATTCTTCCAATCCATGAACATGGAGTATCTTTTCATTTTGTTGTGTCTTCTTTTTCAATCTCTTTTAATAATACTTTGTACTTTTCATCATATAAGACTTTCACAACCATTAAGTTTATTCCTAAATATTTTATTCTTTTGGTTGCAATTGCCAAAGGAATTGTTTTCTCCATTTTTTTCCCCCCTGAAGTTTCATTGTTAGTATAGGAATGCAGTGGATTTTTGTACATTGATTTTGTATCCTGCAACTTAATGTATTTATTTATTGTTTCTAATAGGTTTTTAGTGGAGTTTTAGGGTTTTCTATATACAGAATTATGTCATCTGCAAAAAGTGACACTTTTACTTCTTTCTTCCCTATGCAGTTGCTAGTGTTGTTTTGTTTTACTTTAAGGGGAGCATTGGCAAGGTGTTTAGAAGTAGTTGGTAGAGGGGAGAGAATGAACATTTTAAACTGCCTTCCATAAACCCTGAACTAATGTAATCCTTCCTCTAATCCCCCACTACATGGGGCTGGGATAGTTCTAGCTTGCAACCAAGATCACCCAGGACTGATGTGGATTATTCCATGTGAGTTTCCAGGTTACTTTTTGATTACCTTGATAATGAAACTTCTACCCATGACACTCTACAGTCACTGTCTAATGTATTGATAGGCTACAATTCTCACCCAGCTGCAAACAATATTGTAGAAAGAAAGAATACAATATCCCATTTCTTTTTGGCTTACATCTGGGTTTCTGCATCTTATTCTGTTTCCATTTAAGTTTGTTAAAAAAAGATTCAGAACTTAACTTTGTGATAGCCTGATGTGAAATTCAAAGTATTAGAAAGAGATTAGAAATCATTGACACTGTATTGGACGTGGGCTACTAAACACTTCTAGGACTTCCACTCATTTCCCCAACTCAGCTGCTTCCCCAGGGAAGATCAGGTAGCATGTTCTGTCCGAAGCCCCAGTTCTGGGCAGGCTCCTATAGAAGGAGTTTCTCTTTACAGACTGTTTTACAGCCACAACAACTCTGTCTGAAGGAAGTGAGCAACACAGAGGCAGTTCAGAATAAACTGTGAACTTGCCCTACGTAGAATTACAATTTTGCTTCTGAGTCTTCCTATCAGATCTACCAATCAGAATAACCCTAGAGTTCTGATAGATATATGTATGACTAAGAAACATGAGTACTTGTGTAAGTGTCTGGATTCGTATGTCAATAGATGGAAGATTGTGGAAAAAAATTCAATATTTTTATTGTCAATTATTAGAAGTACATTCTTTAACTAAAAGAAATAAGAAGTGCCCATTTAAATCTCATACCAGTATATTTTTATATCCTTTCTAAAGAGCCCCAAATACCAAATTGCTAATAAACTATGGAACTATAAAAGTTTCTACAGTTTTCCCCTCAATGCATTTCTGGACATTTTCTTGAAAAGCAAATCATCATAAAGTTGCTCATATTTTCCTATAGGAATAGTGCCATAATTAGGAGGCTGAAATACTGATTAAGGATTTGAAATAAAATAAATCATATATATGACCACCAATCTGCCATAAATGCAAAGCCATACTGCTATAAACCTTAGTGATCACTTAACATTTTAAAATTATGTTCTAAGTCACAGAGGCCTATAATTTTATTACGGTAAAGGACTTTAGGGATTATCTTGTCCAGTCCACAGTTTGGAAATAAGGAAATTTACCTCAAAGATGATTAAGTGATTTGCTTAATTTAGTTAGAAGCAGACCTAGGACTGTGTCTCCATCTTCCCGTTCTGCTAAGTTCTTCTTAGGCAAAACTCTGTAAATTGAACATATAAATACTGATAAGAAAAGAGTAAAAATATGCATAGAGGAGACAGAATAGTTACTTTTAAAATCACTCCCTTATAACAGGGGCCGGTAAACCTTTTTGATAAAAGACCAAGTGGTAAATATTTTAGCCGTTGCAGGCTAAAATATATCTCTTAGCAACTATTCAACTCTCCAGTTGTAGTTCAAAGTGGCCCAGAGGACAGCAAAGAATGTGCAGGATTGCACTCCAGGAAATCTAGTTATGGGAGAATGACCTTTGAATTTCATAATTTTTATGTGTAATAAAATGTCATTCTTGGCTGTTAGTTAAATTTTTCTATGTCTTTGTTTGACCATGTGTAAATGTGCGTGATACAGTCTCTTTCATAGGGTAGTTGTGAGGACTGAGTGAGTGAACACCTAGAGAACCTTGTGTGGAGTCTGAGCACAATAGATGTTGAATAAATATCAATTTCCTTTTCTGTTTTTTCTTCATTCTTTATACAAATATGCACACATACATATTTTTTTGTTTTCATCCATATGTTAAATTTATTAATTTAAACCAGATTTTTTTACCATAAGGAGTCAAGTGATAACATCTATAGTTGATAAATTAAGAAAAAAGAGATGTAAATATATTACATACAACTTCAGTGGCAATCAACAGTAGAACTTAAAACAGAAACTGTTAATAAAACCTCTGAGTAATAGGCGTGGGAGTGGTGGGGTTGGTGGGGATGGGTGGTGGAAGATATTGTTTCTCATTTTAGACATTTCTGCTCTATCTGAATTTTAAAAACATGTGAAAGTATTACTTCTATAAATTAAAAAAGTTTTAAAATATAAAAAAGATAAAATAAAACTATCATCAATGAGTGATTGCTTAAAATGCCATATGCATTACAATACAGGCAATAGAAAAAATGAGGTACATCTATACAAATTTTAAGTAAAAAACCAAATTGCAGAATAATATATGGCTAGGATAATACCATTTACTTCAAATGTCTGTGTGTGTGTGGGTGCAGGAAGGTAGGTTAGTATATGTGTACACCAAAGTGGGAGGGTACGTATCTAAATAATATCAAAGTGGAGAGGAGAGAGACGTTTATTATTATTTATTATTATTATTACTTATTATTTCTATGTGTCATTATACTCTTTGATCTGTTCAAGGAGCAGGCATTGAATATAAAGGCACATGAAATATTCTGCAGGTTCAAAGCTGAAGTGATTTTGAGTATTTCCCTTTTCTGTTTTTTTATTGAATTTATTGCGGTGACATTGGTTCACAAAACCATACTGGTTTCAAGCATACACTCAATAAAACATCATCTGCACATTGCATGTAGCTTCCATCACCCCCAGCAAAGTCTCTTTTGTCCCCATTTACCCCATTTCCCCACCTCCACCTAACCCCACACCACTTTCCCTCTGGCTATCACCATGCTGTTGCCTGTGTTCATGTGCTATGTATATATTCTTTTTGGTTAATTCCTTTATCTTCTTTTACCCAGTCCAACAGCTGTCAATCTGTTCCATGTATTCATGCCTGTTTCTATTTCGCTTGTCAGTTTATTTTGTTCATTAGATTCCACATATAAGTGAGATGACATGGTATTTATCCTTTTCTGACTGGCTTAATTCACTTAACATAATAATCTCCAGGTTCATCCATGCTGTCACAAAAGGTAAAATTTACTTTTTATTAAAGCTGCATAGTATCCATTGTATAAATGTACCGGTTTTTTATCCATTCATCTATACTGATGGACACTTGGGCTGTTTCCACATGTTGGCTATTGTAAATAACGCTGGAATGAACATAGGGGTGCATGTAGTTTTCTGAATTAATGCTTTGGGTTTCTTGGGTTATATTCCCAGAAGTGGGATCACTGGGTCAAATGGTAGATTCATTTTTAATATTTTATGGAAACTGCATATGTTTTCCACAGTAACTGCACCAGTCTGCATTCAGATGATAGCCATTCTGACAGGTGTGAGGTGAGATCTTGTAGTTTTAATCTTTCTGATGTAGTTTGCATCTCTTTGATGATTAGTGATATTGAGCATTTTTTCATATGTCTTTTGGCCATCTGTATGTAGTCTTTGGAGAAGTGTCTTTTCAGGTCTTTTGCCCATTTTTTAATTGAATTGTCTTCCTCATGTTGAGTTGTATAAGTTCTTTATGTATTTTGGAAATTAGCCCCTTATCAGATGTATTATTGGCAAATATTTTCTCCTATTCGAAGGGTTCCTTTTTCATTTTGTTAATGGTTTCTTTTGTTGTGCAGAAACTTCAGTTTGATGTAATCCCATTGGTTTATTTTTTCCTTTGTTTCCCTTGCCAAAGGAGAAATATCAGAAAAAATATTGCAATGAGAAATTTCTGAAATTTCACTGCCTATGTTTTCTTCTAGGATTTTTATGGTTTTGTGACATATATTTATAACTTAAATGCATTTTGAGTTTATTCTTGTGTATTGTGTTAGTGGTATAGTGTCATTTTTTTGCATGTACCTGTTCTTATTTCAATTGTATAGTCTTTCCTCCTTTGACAAATATTAATTGACCATAACGGTGTGAGTTGATTTCTGGGTTCTGTGTTCACTTTCATTGATATATATGCCTGTTCTTATGCCAGTGCCAGGAGGTTTTGATTACAATGACCTTGAAGTATAGTTAAATATCAAGTAGTGTGATACTTCTGACTTTGTTTTTCTTTCTCAATATTGCTGTGGCTATTTAGAGTTTGGAGTCTTTCTTGGTTCTATATAAATTTTTGGAATATTTGTTCTAGATCTGTGAAATATGCCATTGGTAAATTTTATATTTTATTTAATTTTTTCTATCACCATTTATCACTCCCATTCCCTCTCCCACCTTCACCTACCCTCCTTATCAACACACTGTTGTCCATGTCCATGAGTTATTTCTCCTTTATATTTCTTTTTTGCTCAATTCTTCCATCCCTTATATATTGCTTTGTGTAGTATGGACATTTTAAGGATGTTAATTCTTTCAAACTTGTATATACCTCAGTTTCTTTCTTCAATATCTTATAATTTTCTTAGTACAGGTCTACACCTCCTTGGTTAAATTTCGTTTTTCTTTTTTTTTTTTAATTTTATTTTTGTTTAAAATATTACAGATGTCCCTTTTTCTCCCCAATGACCCGTTCCACCCCATTCAATCCCCCTCCGCAGACCCTCTCCCAACCATTGTCCATGTCCTTGGGTTGTGCATATATGCATATAAATTCTTTGGTTACTCTCTCCCCTCCACCCACCCACCCTCCTCCATCCCTCTGACATTCATCAGACTCATCTATGCTTCCATGTCATTGAATCTGTTGTGTCCATCAGTTTATTAAGTTCTTTAGATTCCACGTATAAGGGAGATCATACGATATTTGTCTTTCGCTGCCTGGCTTACTTCACTTAGCATAATAATCTCCAGGTCCATCCATACTGTTTCAAAGGTTACGAGATTATTCCTCTTTACAGCTGCATAGTATTCCACGGTGTA
The DNA here is from genome assembly GCF_054644295.1 of Miniopterus natalensis. Lineage (NCBI taxonomy): Eukaryota > Metazoa > Chordata > Mammalia > Chiroptera > Miniopteridae > Miniopterus > Miniopterus natalensis. The sequence continues at coordinate 36,173,656 of NC_142090.1, read as the reverse complement.
AATGTCCCACAGCATTTTATCCACTCATCTACTGATGGGCACTTGTGAAATATGCTGTTGGTATTTTAATAGGAATGGCATTAAATTTATAAATTCCTTTGGTAGTATGGACATTTTAATGCTAATAATTCCTCCAATCCATGAGCATGGTATAATCTTCACTTGTTTAAATCTTTCTCAATTTCTTTTTTCAGTGTCACGTAGTTTTCCGAGTACAGGTCTTTTACATCCTTGGTTAAGTTTATTCCTAGGTACCTTATTTTTTTAGTTGCAATGGTAAGTAGTATTATTTTTTTAGTTTCTCTTTCTGAAAGTTCATTGTTGGTGTAGAAGAATGCCATTGATCCGGAGATTGATTTTCTATCCAGCTACCTTGCCAAATTTGTTTATCAAATCTAGTAGTACTTTGATGGAGTCTTTAGGGTTTTCTATGTACAATATCATGTCATCTGCAAATAATGATGGTTTTACTTCCTCCTTTCCAATTTGGATACCTTTTATGTTTTCTTCCTGTCTGATGGCTATGGCGAGGACTTCCAGTACTATGTTGAATAAGAGTGGTGAAAGCGGACATCCCTGTCTTGTTCCAGTTTTTAATGGAAATGGTTTTAGCTTTTCCCCATTGAGTATGATGGTGGCTGTAGGTCTGTCATATATGCCCTTTATTATATTGAGGTATGATCCCTCTATTCCGACTTTGCTGAGAGTTTTTATCAGAAATGGGTGCTGGATTTTGTTGAATGCTTTTCCTGGGTCTATTGATATGATCATATGATTTTTGTCCTTCATTTTGTTTATGTGATGTATCACATTTATTGATTTGCAGAGGTTGTACCAGCCTTGCATCCCCGGAATAAATCCCACTTGGTCATGATGTATGATCTTTTCAATGTATTACTGGATCCGGTTTGCTAGTATTTTAGTGAAGATTTTAGCATTCATCAGGGATATTGGCCTGTAATTTTCTTTCTTTGTAATCTTTATCTGGTTTTGGGATTAAGATGATGCTGTCCTCATAAAAAGAGTCTGGGAGTTTTCCCTCCTCTTGAATTTTCTGGAATAGTTTGAATAGAATAGGTGGTAATTCTTCTTTGAATATTTGGTAAAACTCACCTGTAAATCCATCTGGTCCAGGACTTTTGTTTGCTGGGAGTTTTTTGAGTACTGCTTCAATTTCATTAGTTGTTATCGGCCTATTCAGGTTTTCTGCCTCTTCTTGATGCAGCTTTGAAAGGTTGTATGTTTCTAGGAATTTGTCCACTTCCCTCATGTTGTGCAATTTGTTGGGATATAGTTGCTCATAATATTTTCTTACAATCCTTTGTGTTTCTGTCGGGTCAGTTTTACCGCCTCTTTCATTTCTGATTTTATTTATTTGGGTCCTCTCTCTTTGTTTCTTAGTGAGTCTGGCTAAAGGTGCATCAATCTTATTTACCTTTTCAAAGAACCAGCTTTTCGTTTCATTGATTTTTTTGTATTTTTTTTTTTTAGTCTCTATATCATTCATCTCTGCTCTGATTTTTATTTTTTCCTTCCTTCTACTTCCTCCGGGCTTTCTTGCTGTTCTCTTTCTAGTTCTTTTAGTTGTTGTGTTAGATGGTTCATTAGATCTTTTTCTTGTTTTTGAGATAGGCCTGTAATGCTATGAATTTTCCTCTGAGGACTGTTTTTACCATGTCCCATTGGTTTTGGATTGTTGTCTGTTCATTTTCCTTACTTTCCATGAAGTGTTTGATTTCTTCCTTGATATTCTTGGTAACCCATTCATTGTTTAATAACATGCTATTTAGGCTCCAAGTGTTTGAATATTTTTGAGGTTTTTTATAGTGGTTGATTTCTAGTATCATGGCATTGTGATCTGAGAAGATAATTGAAATGATTTCAATCTTCTTATATTTGTAGAGACTTGCCATATGCCTAACATGTGGTATATTTCTGAGAATGTTCCACGTGCACTTGAAAAGAATGTGTATTCTGCTGCTTTGGGGTGAAATGTTCTGTAAATGTCAATTAAATCCATTAGGTCTAGTGATTCATTTAAGGTCTGCCATTCCCTGTTGATTTTTTGTCTTGATGATGTGTCCAATGCTGACAGTGGGGTGGTAAAGTCCCCCACTATGATTGTATTGCTGTCAATCTCCCCTTTAATGTCTCCCAAGAAATTTTTTATAGACTTAGGCGCTCCTGTATTGGGTGCATAAATGTTTATAAGGGTTATTTCCTCATGTTGGATTGATTCCTTTAGTAATATGTAGTGACCATCTTTGTCTCTTGTTATGGTCTTTATTTTGAAGTCTGTTTTGTCTGAAATAAGATTTGCTACATGAGCTTTCTTTTCCTTTCCATTTGCATGAAATATTTTACTCCATCCCTTCACCTTTAGCCCGTGTGAGTCTTTTGCTTTCAGGTGCGTCTCTTGTAGACAGCATATATTTGGGTCCTATTTTCTTACAGATTCAGCTACTCTTTGTCTTTTGATTGTACCATTTATTCCATTTACATTTAAGGTTACTATTGATATCAACTCATTCAATGCCATTTTTCCCCTTTATGCTGATTTGTTTCTCTCACTATTCCTTCTTTTTCTTAGAGCAGTCCTTTTAGCATTTCTTGCAATGGTGGTTTAGTGGTGCTGAACTCCTTTATCCTTTTTTTGTCTGGGAAGCTTTTTATTTCACCTTCAAATTTAAATGATAGCCTTGCTGGATAAAGCAATCTTGATTGCATGTTCTTGCTTTTCATTACTTGCAGAATTTCATGCCACTCCCTTTTGGCCAGAAGAGTCTCTGTTGAGAAATCAGTTGTCAGCCTTATGGGGGTTTCCTTGTAGGTCACTGCTTCTCTCTCTCTTGCATCCCTTAATATTCTCTCTTTGTCCTTGACATTTGCCATGTTAATTATGATGTGTCTTGGAGTGGGTCTCTTTGTGTCCCTCTTGTTTGGAACCCTCTGTGCTTCCTGAACTTTGTGTGGCTTTCTCCTTCACCAGCCTAGGGAAGTTTTCCATAATTATTTCCTCCAGGAAGTTCTCTATCCCTTGCTCTCTTTCCTCCCCCTCTGGAACTCTTATAATGCGAATGTTGTTTGGCTTCATATTGTCCCAAAGCTCCCTCTGACTGTCCTCATGCTTTTTAAGTGTTTTTTCTTTTTGCTGCTCTGATTGTGTGATTTTTTCTACCTTGTCTTATAAGTCACCTATTCTCTCCTCTGCTTCATTGAGCCTGCTTTTAATTCCTTCCAGTGCATTCTTGATATCAGATACAGCATTTTTTATCTCTGTCTGAGTTTGATTTATGGTATGTATCACTTTTTCCATATTTTCATTAAGGTCCTGGACCTTATAATCTAGAGTCTTCTTAAGTTCATTGAACATCATCATCAATACTCTGAACTCCATTTCTGATAACTTGCTTACCTCCATCTCATCAAAGTCTTTTTCTGGCTATGTTTCCTTTTCTTTAATTTGGGGGTAGTTTCTTTGTCTCTCCATTTTGGTAGGTCTTAGTGTTTGTATCTATATATTTGATATATTTGCCGTCCCTCAGTCTTGTGGGATGGGATTTTGTCTTGTGGGTTCAGTGGAGCCCATAGGTGTATTTTCCTTACACCTATGAACTCTTTGCTCTAGGCGTGTCCCTTTTGTGTGTGCCCCTTTTGTGGTTTCTTTATGTTCTCCTGTTGTTGTTTGGTCTAGATTGTTGTTGATCAGTCCTTGGGAGGACCCTCGTCTCAGGTTGGCTATGTCTCAGCCCCAACCTCGACATGTAAGATGTACGGGTGGTGGCCAGGCAGGACAATACACAACTAAAATTCCAGGAAACAAGAGGTATCTTACAAAATATCTTGACAGTCACAATGAAAAAATCCCACGTGAAAATAGAACTGGGAGAGTGAAGGGGAACACACACACACACACACACACACACACACACACAAAATGCTTAAAAAAAAAGAGAGAGAGAAAGAAAAGTAACACTTAGAGAGAGAGAGAGATGTATATTGTTGTTAGTACTGGTGAAAATTTAGGAAATAATAATAAACTAAAATGTGAAAAATAGAGAAGCTACTGGGAAATAACAGAAGCAGATAAAAGATTCTGAAAGAAGAGCCAGAAAAAAATTAAGGGAGAGAATAGGAATAGGATAATAGCTGAAATTGAGAAAACAAAAATACAATAAAGAGAATAAGAGAAACTAACAATCAGACAGGAAGACAAAAAGGAGCATAATGAAAGAATGAAAGAAAAGTAGAAAAAGAAAAAAGAAAAAGAAGAAAAAAGTTATGCCAATGGATTGAGAGGAGAGAGAGAGATATATCCCATGCAGGGAGGGAGTCCAGTAAGAGATCTGGGGGAAACTATAGAGGAAAGCAGTAAACTTGGTTATAATGACAAAGTCCATGTCGTTAAGCAGGGCTATCAAGAAAGTCTTGATATTAGAAGCAAGGATAAAACAAAGCAAAGCAAATAACTGAAACAAAACTGAAAACCAGCTAAGCAAGACAAAATTCTTTTATAAAAAGAAGAAAAAATATTTAGTTAAGAAAATGCTTAAAAAAATTATTATAAAATTTTAAAAAGAAGAAAAAACAAATTTTCTCCCCTTTCTCTTCTTCCTAAGGAAAAAGGGGAAAAAATAAACAAACCCACAAACAAAAAACAAACAAACAAAAAAACCCAAAACCAAAAAAAACCAAAACAAAACCAAACAAAAAAACAGCAGAAAAAAGGGTAGTCAATCAAGTGAGTTTTTTCTGGGCAATTTATGTTGTCTGAGGGTTACTGTTTTGTGTGCTGATATCAGTTCTCGTGGGAGGCACTTGTGTATCAGCCAATGTGAGGAGCCATCTAGGTTTGGCTCTGGTGTCCTTAGGTAGATGGTTGATCTGAGGCTCTCCGTGGACTACCTCCTCTTGTCAGCTATTTTGCAAACTTGTAGTTGCCTGGTCTTACTCCAGAGTCTTCTGTAGAGTCTTTAGGGTGCAGGGTGGCTAGTGTAGCCCAGGGTATTACTCCCCTTAGAGGTGTCACTGTCAGGCAATCACTCTGCGGGAGTTACTCTGCTCCACCACCAGCTCCTCAGCCCCTATCCTGTCCTCTGATTCTAGTTCCCCAGGCTCTGGCCTGTGCAGCTTCCGATTGATTTCAGCCTGTTGCATTTTTCTGTATGGGCCATTTCGGCAGCCTGGGCTCAGTGGGTTCCATTAAGAACACATTTTGGGGAGCCCTTTGCCTGCCCTGCACCTAGCAGGCTTTTCAGCATTTCCTCCAGCTCCCAAACAACAGTCCCTGTGAGTCTTATTCTTGTAATGTCCTCCTGTGAACTGCTCTCCCTTCCCCCTCAGGACTGTGCCCTGCGGGTATGTCTGTTCAATTTATTTCTAGGTAACTTATTTCTTGTTTTGTTTTCTTGCAATAGTAAATGGAATTATTTTCTTAATTTCTCTTTCTCATAGTTACTTATTGGTGTATAAAAATACCACTGATTTCTGGATGTTAATTTAGGTTCCTGCTACTTTATTGAATTCATTTATTATATCCAGTAGTCTTTTGGTGGAGTCTTTAGGGTTTTCTATGTACAATATCATGTCTTTGTAAATAATGACAGTTTTACTTCCTTCTTTCCCATTTGAATGCTTTTGATTTCTTTTTGTGGTCCGATTGCTGTACTATGTTGAATAAGAGCAGTGAAAGCAGGCATCCCAGTCTTGGTGTTGATCTTAAGGGAAACATTTTTAGTTTTTACCCATTGAGTATGATGTTGGCTGTAGGCTTGTCACATATGGCCTTTATTATGTTGAGCTATGATTTTTCAATTCCAATCTTGTTTTTGTTTTTTTTGTTTTTAAATAATGTTTAACATATCTTTATTGATTTCAGAGAGAGGAAGCGAGTGGGGGAAAGAGAGATAGAAACATCAATGATGAGAGAGTCACTGATCGAGCCCACAACCCTGGCATGTGCCCCGACTGGGAATCGAACCCCGGTCGCCTGGATCCTAGGTCGACACTCAACTGCTGAGCCACGTCCAGCCAGGCCAGAAAGTTTTTTCATAACTGGGTACTGGATTTTATCAAATGCTCTTTATGCATCAATTGATATGATCTCTGATTTTTATCCTTCCTTTTATATGTGTGATATATAACATTTAATGATTTGTGAACATTGTACCAATGTTTCATCCCCAGAATAAATTCCACTTGATTATGATATATATATGATTTTCCTAATGTATTGCTGGATCTGGTTTGCTAATATTTTGTTGATAATTTTAGCACTTATGTTGACCAGGGATATTGACCTATAATTTTCTTTCTTTGTAGTGTCTTTATCTGGTTTTGGAATTAAGATAATGCTGGCCTTGTAAAAAGACCTTGGAAGTCTTCCCTTCTCTTGAATTTTTTGGAATAGTTTGAGAAGGATAGGTGTTAGTTCTTCTGTGAATGTTTGGTAAAATTCCATCCCCACCGCCCCTGGAAGCCATTGGTCCAGGACCTTTGTTTACTAGGAGTTTTTTGATTACTGCTTTAATTTCATTAGTTGTAATTGTCCCAGTCAGGTTTTCTGCTTCTTCCCTATTTCAGTCTTTGGAGAGTGTGTTTTTATGAATTTGTTCATTTCACCCAGGTTGTCCAATTTGTTGGCACACAGTTCTTCATAGTATTTTCTTACAATCCCTTGTATTTCTGTGATATCCGTTACTTCTCTTTCATTTCTGATTTTATTTATTTGGGCCCTCTCTGTTTTTTCTTGATGAATGTGGATAAAGGTCATAAGTGTTTTTTATCTTTTCAAAGAGCCAGCATTTGGTTTCACTGACCTTTTTTTAAAATTTTTATTATTTATTTATTATTTATTTATTTCTCCATGTCATTTATTCCCACTCTGATCTTTATTATTTCCTTCCTTCTACTCACTCTGGGCTTTATTTGTTGTTCTTTTCCTGTAGGGTGAGGTTGTTGAATTGAGATTTTTTTTGTCCTTTTGGTAGGCCTGTAATGCTATGAACTTCCTTCATAGGAGTGCTTTTGCTGTGTCCTATAGATTTGGGGTTGTTGTGTGTTCATTTTCATTGTTTCCAGGTAACTTTTGATTTTTTTCCTTGATCTCATTGTTAACCCATTCATAGTTTAATAATATGCTATTTATCCTCCATGTGTTTGAAATTTTTTTTAGATTTTTTTTTTTACTGTAGTTGATTTCTAGTTTCATACCATGTGGTCAGTGCAGATACTTGGTATGATTTCAAACTTCTATTATTTATTAAGACTTATTTTGTGTCCTAACATGTGGTCTATCTTTGAAAAATGTTTCATGTGCACTTGAGAGGAATGAAATGCTCTGCTTTGGAATTAAATGCTATGTAAATATCTATTAAATCCATCCAATTTAGTTTGTCATTTAAGGTTGCTGTTGCCTTGTTGATTTTTTTATTGTCAGGGAGATCTATTCATTGATGACAGTGGAATCTTAAAATCTCCTTCTATGACTCTACTGCTGTTGATTTCTCCCTTAATGTCCACCAGAATTTTAAAAATATATTTAGGTGCTCCTATGTTTGGTGCATATGTGTTTAGAAGGGTTATATCCTTTTGTTGGATCAATCCCTTTAGTATTATGTAGTGACCTTCTTTGTCTCTAGTTCTGACCTTTATTTTGAAGTTTATTTTGTCTGATATAACTATTGCTACCCCAGCTTTTTTTCCCCATTTGCCTGGAATATTTACTTCCATACCTTCACTTTTAGCCAGTGAGTATCTTTTGTTCTATGCTAGGTCTCTTGTGGACAGCATATATATGGGTCAGGTTTTCTAATCCATTCAGCATCTTTGTCTTTTTATTGGAGCATGTAATCCATTTACATTTAATGCTATTATTGATAGGTACTCATTTCTTAACATTTTATTCTTTATAACTGTTTCTCTCTTCTCCTTCTTCCTCCTTCCTCCTCCTCCTCCTTCCTTCTTCTTCTTCTTCTTCTTCTTCTTCCTCTTCCTCTTCCTCTTCCCCTTCTTCTTCTTCTTCTTCTTCTTCTTCTTCTTCTTCTTCTTCTTCTTCTTCTTCTTCTTCTTCTTCTTCTTCTTCTTCTTCTTCTTCTTCTCCTTCTCCTTCTCCTTCTCCTTCTCCTTCTTCTTCTCCTCCTCCTCCTCCTCCTCCTCCTCCTCCTCCTCCTCCTCCTTCTTCTTCTTTTTCTTCTTCTTGTCCCTTTAACATTTCTTGTATTACTACTTTGGGTGTAATGAACTCCTTTAGCTTTTTTTAAAATCTGGGAACCTCTTTATTTCACCTTTAGTTTTAAATGATAGCCTCTTTGAATAGAGTAGTCATAGTTGTAGGTCCTTCCAGGCTTTTCATCACTTTAAATATTTCATGCCAGTCCCTTCTGTCCTGAAGTGTTTCTGTTGAGATATTAGCTGACAACCTCATGTGAGCTCCTTTGTAAGTGACTAATTGCTTTTCTCTTGCTGATTTTTTTTTTTATTGTTGAAAATTTTACAGATGGCTCTTTCCCCCCCCCATTGACACTTTCCATTGCGCACCTACTCCACACACTACGTCATCACCACACTATAGTCTGTGTCCATGAGTTATGCATATATGCGTATAAATTCTTTGGTTAGTCACTCTGCACACACCAACACCACCCCTACATTCCCTCCAAGATTCATCAGTCTGTTCCTTGCTTCTATGTCACTGAATCTATTTTGTTCATCAGTTTATTATGTTCTTTAGGTTCCACATGTAAATGAGACCATGTGATATTGGTCTTTCTCTGACTGGCTTATTTCACTTAGCATAATATTCTCCAGGTCCATCCATGCTGTCCCAAAGGGTATGAGATCCTTCCTCTTTACAGCTGCATAGTATTCTGTGATGTAAATGTCCCACAGATTTTTATCCACTCGTCCACTGATGGCACTTGGGCTGTTTCCAGATTTTAGCTATTGTAAATTGTGCTGTTATGACCACAGGGGTACATATATTCTTTCTGACTAGTGTTTTAGGATTCTTAGGATATATTCCTAGAAGTGGGATCACTGGGTCAAAAGGCAGCTCCATTTCTAATTTTTTGAGGAAACTTCATTCTGTTTCGCATAGTGGCAGCACCAGTCTGCTTTCCCACCAGCAGTGTATCAGGGTCCCCTTTCTCCACATACTCACCAACACATGTCATTTGTTGATTTGTTGATGGTAGCCATTCTGACAGGTGTGAAGTGATACTTCATTGTGGTTTTAATTTGCATCTCTCTGATGATTAGTGACATTGAGCATTTTTTCAGAAGTCCCCTGGGCCATCTGTATGTCCTCTTTGAAGAGTGTGTTTATTTATGTCTTTTGCCCATTTTTTAATTGGATTGTATGTCTGCCTCTTGTTGAGTTGTATGAGTTCTTTGTACACATTGAAATTAGGTTTTTATCAGATGCATTCTTGACAAATATGTTCTCCCATACTCTGGGGTTCCTTTGTATTTTGAGGCTAATTTCTTTTCCTGTGCAAAAACTTTTTAGTAAGATGTAGTCCCATTTATTTATTTTTTCTTTTGTTTCTCTGCATAAGGAGATGTATCGGTAAAAATTTCACTACATGCGATGTCTGTGACTTTACTGCCTATGTTTTCTTTCAGGAATTTTATGGTTTTGTGACTTACATTTAAGTCTTTCATCCATTTTGAATTTATTCTTGTGTATGGAGTAAGTTGGTGATCCAGATTCATTTTTTGCATGTACCTGTCCAATTTTCCCAACACCATTTATTGAAGAGACTGTCTTTACTCTATTGTATGCTCTTGCCTCCTTTGTCAAATATTAACTGACCATAATGGCATGGGTCAATTTCTGGAGTCTCTATTCTGTTCCATAGATATATATGTCTGTTGTTGTACCAATATCAGGCTGTTTTGATTACAGTGGCTTCGTAGTACAGTTTGATATCCAGTAAAGTGATCCCTCAACTCTGTCCTTCTTTCTCCATATTGGTGCAGTAATTCGGCATCTTTTTCAGTTCCATATACATTTGGAATATTTGTTCTAGCTCTGTGAAATATCTTGTTGGTATTTTAATAGGAACTGCATTGAATCTATAGATTGCTTTTGGGTAGTATGGACATTTTAATGATATTAATTCTTCTAATCCATGAATATAGTATATTCTTCCACTGGTTTATAACTTCCTCTGTTTCTTTTTTCAGTGTCCTGTAGTTTTCCTAGTACATGTATTTTACATCCTCGGTTAATTTTACTCCCAGATATCTTATTTTTTTACCTGTAGTTTTCCTAGTACATGTATTTTACATCCTTGGTTAATTTTATTCCCAGATATTTTTTTAGTTTCAATGTAAATGGTATTAGTTTTTAGTTTCTCTTTCTGAGAGTTCATTGTTGGTATATAAAAATGCTGTCCATTTCAGATATTAATTTTGTATCCAGCTACCTTGCCAAATACATTTATCAAATCTAGTAGTACTCTGATGTATTCTTTAGGGATTTCTATGTACAATATTATGTCATCCTCAAATAATGACAATTTTACTTCCTCCTTCCAGTTTGGATACCTTTTATGTTTTCCTCTTGAATGGCTGTGGAAAGGACTTCCAGTACTATGTTGAATAAGGGTGGTGAAAGTGAACACCCATGTCTTGTTCCTGTTCTTAGGGGAAATGTTTTTTGTTTTTACCCATTGAATATGATGTTGGCTATAGTATTGTCTTACATGGCCTTTATTGTGTTGAGGTTGGCTATAGTATTGTCTTACATGGCCTTTATTGTGTTGAGGTAATTTCCCTCTAATCTTACTTTGCTGAGAGTTTGTATCAAAAATAGATGCTGGATTTTGTAAAATGATTTTCTGCATTTATTGATATGATCATATGATTTTCATCTTTCATTTTGTTTATATGATGTATCACATTTATTGATTTGTGAATATTATACCGGCCTTGCAACACCAGAATAAATACCACTTTATTGTGCTAGTATTTTGTTGAGGATTTTAGCATCTATGTTCATCAGGGATATTGGCCTTTAATGTTCTTCTTTGTAGTATCTTCATCTGATTTTGCGATTAGGATGATGCTGGCTTCATGAAAGTAGCTTGGGAGATTTCCCTTTTCTTGAAATTTCTGGACTAGTTTGAGGAGAATAGAAGTTAATTCTTCTTTGACTGTTTGCCAAAATGCTCCTGCAAATCCTTCTGGTCCCAGACTTTTGTTTGCTGGGAATTTGTTATTACTGCTTCAATTTCATTAGTCACTATTGGCGTATTCAGGTTTTCTGATTCTTCCTGATTCAGCTTTGCAAGATTGTATGTTTCTAGGAATTTGTCCATTTCCTCTAGATTGTCCAGTTTGTTGGCATTTAGTTGCCCATAGTATTTTCTTATGATCCTTTGTATTTCTGTTGGGTCAGTTATTACATCACCTCTTTCATTTCTGATTTTATTCATTTGGGTCCTCTCTCTTTGTTTCTTGATGAGTCTGGCTAAATATTCATCACTATTATTTATCTTTTCAAAGAACCAGCTATTGGTTTCATTGGTGTTTTGTATTGTTTTTTTAGTCTCTATGTTATTAATTTCTGCTCGGAATTTTATTACTTCCTTCCTTCCACTTACTCAGAGGTTTTCTTGTTGTTTTTTTTTCTAATTCTTTTACTTGCTATGTTAGATTAATAGAGCTTTTTCTTGTTTCTTGAGGTATCTCTATAAAGCTCTTAACTTTCCTCTTAGGACTACTTTCATTGTGGCCCATAGATTTTGGGTTGTTGTCTGTTCATTTTCATTTTGTTCAGGAAGTTTTTGATTTCTTCCTTGATCTCAATGGTTACCCATTCAATTTTTAATTACATTCTATTTAGACTGCATTTGTTTGAATATTTTTTAGTTTTATTTTATAGTGGTTGATTCCTAGTTTCATGCTATTGTGATCTAAGAAGATGCTTGGTATGATTTCAATCTTTTTGATACTTTGTAGAGGTTTGTTTTGTGCACTAACATGTGGTTTATTTTTGAGAATGTTCCATGTGCACTTGAGAATAATGTATATTCTACTGCTTTGGTATTAAATGTTTTGTAAATGTCAAATCCATTAGATCTTATGTGTAATTTAATGAGTCTGTTTCCCTGCTAATTTTTTGTTGTGATGATCTGTCCAATGATGACAGTGAGCTGTTAAAGCCCCCACTATGATTGTGTTGTCAATCTCCCCCTTAAAGTCCACCAAGAAAGTTTTTATATGTTTAGGTGCTCCTATTTTGGGTCCATATATATTTATTACAGTTTTTTCCTTCTGTTGGATTGATCCCCTTAGTATTATGTACTGATCTTCTTTGTCTCTTGTTGTGGTCTTTATTTTGATGTTTATTTTGTCAGAAAGAAGCATTGCTACTTCAGCTTTTTTAAAATTTCCATTTGTATAGAATATGTTTTTCCATCCCTTCAGTTTCAGCCTTTTTGAATCTTTTGCTCTCAAGTGGGTCTCTTGTAGATAGCATTTATATATATATCCTTTTTTCTTATTCACTCCTCTACCTTATGTCTTTTGACTGGATGATTTATTCCATTTACATTTACGGTTGTTATTGATATATACTTATTTAATTCAATTTTTTCCCTTTATTCTGATGTTCCTTTCTTTCAATATTTCTTCTTGTTCTTAAAGCAGTATTTTTAGCATTTTTTACAATGCTGGTTTGGTGGTATTGAACTCATTTAGTTTTCTTTTGTCTGGGAAGATCTTTATTTCACCTTCAATTTTAAATAATAGCCTTGCTGTATAAAGCAGTCTTGGTTGCAAGTTCTCGCTTTCCATTACTTTGAGAACTTCCTTCCACTCTCTTCTGGCCTGAAGTGTTTTCATTGAGAAATCATCTGTTAGCCTTATGGGGGTTCCTTTGTAGGTCACTGCTTGTCTCTCTCTTGTAGCACTTAATGTTCTCTCTTTGTACTTAACATTTCCCATTTTAATTATGATGTGTTTTGGAGTGGGTCTCTTTCGGTTCCTCTTGTTTGAAACCATCTGTGCTTCCTGAACTTGTGTGGCTTTCTCCTTCACCAGCTTTGGTAAGGTTTTTGTCATTATTTCCTACACATTTGGGGCATATATATTTTTAATTTAATTTTTTATTGTTTACATGATTGCAGATATCCCCCATTCTCTTCACTCCCTTGGGACATATTTCTTTGTCTCCTCATTTTGTCTGCCTTTTTTTTTGTCTCTTAAAATAATGTATATCTGTTATGGCATCCAAGCTTGTTATGTGGACTTTGTGATGTAGGTGTCTTGTGGGTCTCAGTGGCACAATCTTCTAGGTCACCTGAGATAGGTGGTTTAGAAATGATTCTTGTGTGGTTTACGTGCCCTCTCCTGTGCATGGAAGGGGCCAATCTGTGTAAAAGGGTCAGCTTTCTGGAGCTCTGAGCTGGGGGCAGATCAATAAATGTCTAAAAGCCTCTGAATTCAGGCTTCACTTGTCAGCTATTCTGTGCCCCTGAAATTGCCTGGAATTCCTCCAGAGTTTTATGAAGAAAGTTTGTGGAGTGGGCCCAAGCTGGCTGCACCCCACTAACACTTCACAGGGCTCAAACTTGGTAGAGTGGGGTGACCAGGTTGGGAGGAAGGAGCTAGTGGGTTCCCTACTTTGGGGCAGCATTGTCAGGCACTCAATGGGGGAGAATGTGGCCCTTACTTCAGAGCCATACCATTCAGTCTCTGCTAGAATCTCCAACTCTAGCTCTCCCAGGAGGAGAACACTACAGGTTCATGTTAGATGCTGTCAGCTCTCCCCACCACAGGAGCAAACTTGGCAGAATTGGGTGACTGATACTTGGGCAAATAGTTCAAAAAGCCTTGTATTGGGTGTGGTACTGGCTGGCCCTTGAAAGGTAAGCAAGCTTCACTTCTCCCCTTAGCTCTGTAGCCACATTTGCTCAAGCCCCAGACTGGATTCTCTGAGGTAGATGCACTTTGAAAATTCCAGCTCTGAGCAGAGCCATCTCCCTCCAGCAGAACTGAGCCTAGCAGGTCAGGATTATCAGGGCTTATAAAAACAGATCAAAGCAGTCTTTTGTTGGAGGTAGCACTGGCCCACATGAGCAAACTGCATGCCTCCCCCTAGGTCTGCAGCCATGGCATCAGACACCCCAATTGAGTTGCATTCCAAAGGTTCCATCTCTGAGCTGTGCTCTCTGCTTCCTTCCCCCATATCCCCTGTAGGACTGAGCAACAGATCAGGGCAACCCTCTGGTGGGGGTGGCACTGACCCTTGAGAAGGGCGGGAGCTGCTCGCCACCCCCTAGTTCTGCAGCACACTGCCAGAGATCCTGATGGGAGGCTTCAAAGGGCTCTCACTGTGAGTTGTGCCCTCTTCTCCACCCAAATTGAGCTTAGCAGGAAGAGGCCAGAAGGATTTGGAGATGCAGCCCTCCACTGGGGATGGCACAGGCCCGTGGGAGGGGAGCAGTCTGCACACTTCCCCTTAGCTCCATGGCAACATTTTGCTAGAGACCCTGACAAGGGAATCTTCTATTGGAGGTGGTGCCTGCATAACTCATGGGAAGGGGGAAAGATTGGCCCTTGTTCCAAAACTACTCAGTTCAATGACCATCTGAGAGTATGCCTATAGTTTCTCCAGAAAAGGAGCATACTTCAGGTCCTTGTGGGGTACAGCCAACAGTCCTTCTGCCACACTTGAGCTTGGCAGGATGGTGTCACCAGTATTTGGAGGACTGGTTAGTGTATTCCTCCTAGCTGATGCTGTAAGAATAGGAGTGTCTGACCCTGGAAGATGGCACCTGGAGGTGCTGTGGGATATTGCCTCAGGACTGGGCCCTCATTAGCTGACCCTCCAGATCTTTCTCTGGAGCCCTGGTGCTCTGGTTTGGGGGTCCCCATGTGGGGTTGAGATCCCACTCTCCTCATCGAGGACTTTTGCAGCTGAGATAACCCTCTGGCTTCTCAGTCACCATATTTGCATGTAGGGAGCAGTTGTTTCTGCATCTCCACCCTGTACACTTAAAAATAATTAGGATGGTAATAAATAAAAACAAATAAATGTGTTGCATATGTATTGAATATGGATTATACACCAGGCTCTGTGCAACATACTTTAAATGCTACTGCAGGAAAGAAGCTTGAAATACAAATGTCTGTGCTTTTCTTTCCCTCTCTTCCTTATACAGTTCCCACAAAACCTGAAGGAGGAGGACAGTTGAAATAGAAAGAATGAAATAGTCAGTGTGTAGTTTTTTAACTTCCAAAATAAGCTCTTGATCCCAGATCAGAAACAATATTTTTGAGAGCCAAAGTTTTTGATATGCAGGAGGAAGGTTTTTAAGAGAAGAAAAGACTATTAGGAAGCAAAAAGGGAAGGCGTTAGAGAAAAAGGGGCAGAGTATTTGTGCCAGAACAAGGGGTCAAAAGAGGATGGAAGAAAACCAGGCCCTCACACCCTGTCCCTACCCCAAAGCCTGGCACAGTAGATATAGTTCAACCAGAGTTGAAGGCTGGAACATTCCACCACAGGGTTAGAAGGGGGCCCAGAAGGGTACTAGGCATGCAGGACAGTGGAGGTCTGCAGACCATCATAATCCAGTAGTAGTGAGCATGGAAGGCTGGTGAGAGCCCTGCACTGAGAGCTGCCAGCAGCTGGTGGTGGAATGGTTCTCCCCAAATTGCACACCTCTGGGTGGGCTGTTACTGAGCCCATTTCCCCAGCTTCATTTAGCAGCCCCCTTTTAGTACGAGCTACATTGTAATAGTTACAAGAATGCTCTACCACTTCACCAGTGCATAACTTTGAGCAAGTTGCTTAGCCACTGGGTCTTAACTTAGAAGCAGAGCTGATTATTGTGCCTGTGCCTCACAGAGGGGTTGTTCTTAGGCAAAACCTGTAGAAAGTGAAGGAAGAACGGAGGAAGGGAGGAAAGAAGGGAGGGAGGAAGGGAGGAAGGGAGGAAGGGAGGAGGGAAAGGAAGGAAGGAAAAGAGGGAGGGAAGGAGGGAGGAAGGGAGGGAGATAGTTTCAAGGAAGATGGGCAATGATGTAGGTTCAGCTGAAGGGTAGCCTTGAGAGACTTCATCTCTCACCTGAGAAAAATTTCAGAAGGGTATGATAAAGGAAATGGCAGTGAGGCAGGATTTAGTGAAAAATCAAATAGTTTAGAATTTATCAGAATGAAAAAACTATATGATTCTTTTTAGAAAGTAGGCATTTTGTGCCAGGAATATCTACAATTAAACTGATCTTGGTGAAACTGCAGAATTTCAAACTTAAAGAGAAAATGTTAAAATCTAACAGATGTAACTGCATAGAAACTTCATTTCTTTAAAATGATCTTTTCTCCTTTTTTTCCTTTTAATTCAAACTGGCCTCATCAAGCACGCTGACTCACCTGCCTCCTTTCTTGCACATCCCTCCCTTAATCATTAAGGTCTCAGGGGATGTTCTGGTCAATATAAAATAATCTTAGGAACAAAGCTCCTGGTCTGTTGACCACCGAGAGAGTTTTGGACAAACTATAGATAACATCTAGGCTTCATTTGTGTTTCAGCTCCAGGCACAGAAACGCCTCAAAGCCAGATGAAGCGATGCCATGGCTGACATCAGGACCAGATGCACTGATCAACTACCCTCTACCCTAGTGCTGACCAATCAGTAGACACCACACCCTGACCACAATCCTAACTCCCTTAGTAACCATGATTAATGATTTTTTCCCTACATAATCCATCTCCTGGAACCTATCAGGGAGCCAGGTCTTTGAGCTCCCCTATCTCCTGGCATGGGCCGCTTCCTAAAAATGAACCTTTACTTTCTTTGCCGCAAACTCCTTTTCATGTCTTATTGGATTTTGATACACACAGGCAAAAGGGCCCTTTTAAGTCTGGTAACACAGAGAGGAAAAACTGTAATACCCATAAAAAAATTAGTGCTTATAAAGACACCAGATTCCTGACAAGCAATACCCAAGGCCGAAAGTCTAGATTGTAATGTTTTTAAAGTGCTTAGAAAGAAGAGGAGGAGGAGGAGAAAACTCTAGTGTCCTAGAGCTCTACACCTCACTAAACTATTGTTCGGAGTGAGAAAATAAAGCCACTTCAGTCATTCAAAAATTGAAACACAATGCTAACAATGGATCCTCATTAAAAGGAGTACAAAAGGGTGAAATTTAACAAGAAGGAAAATAAACCAAAAGAAAAGTGGTACAAGAAGCAATGATATGCAAAGCTAACTAAAAGACAGTGGTAAACAATTAATTATCCACCAAAAATACAACAACACTATAAACAAGAACCAATTTTTGCATGAATCAAAAAGGTAGAACTAAAACAAAGGGCAATAATAATATTAAAAACTAGAGGGAAGTATTTGAAAAAGTTACACTATGCTAAAATATTTTGTTTCCTTCAGGAGGAAAATATAAGTACTAAATTCTTTAAAAAAAATTCATTTGATTTTAAAGAGAGAGAGAGAGATCAATCAGCTGCCTCCTGCACATATCCTGACTGGGGATCCAACCTGCAACCTAGGTAAGTCCCCTGATCAGGAATCGAACCTTCTCCAACCAACTGAGCGACACTGGCCAGGGCAGATACTAAATTATTTTGTATTTTATTAGAGAATAAAGTTAAATGTTTGTAGTAAAAATGAAAGAACTACTAAAAATAGTAATGCAATCTATAACTCTGAAATTAGCAGGGTGAAAAAAGTGAACAAATTTCATTAATCACAAAAAGTAAGAAAAGAATAGAAGCAAGGGCAAAACAAAAAAAAAACAGCAACAAAAAAAAAAAAACATGACTGGAAAGCACAAAATAAGATGGCAGAAATAAGTCTGACTATATCAATAGTCATAGTGAATATAAATGAATTTAACTCATCCATCAAATGACACACTATTCCATTGGGTTGGAAAAACAAAAACAAGCTTCAGATATATGTTTCTGTGTTGCTCATATGAAATATACTGAAAACAAATTAACAAACAAGAATCTAAAAATAATATGTTAAGAGATATACCAGGATGTCAGAAGGGTACTAAGCTTGCCAAGGTGACCACTTCTTAAGGATATAAAAGTCTAATCACTATGTTGCACACCCAAAACTAGTATAATAGTCAACTGTAATTAAAAAACAAATGTTTTTAAAAAGTTATACCAGGAAAATACATGCCAAAAAAAGACTAATGAAAAAAAAATTTGTAATAGTATTAGACATAGAATTAAAATGAGAAACTAAAAAAAGAAACACAGTACAAATTGTTAAGAGAAATAGTCTCCAAAAACCAATAATCATGTACCTCAATGCACCTAAAAACAGTTTCTAAGTTTATGAAACAGTGTCTATTTTTGTTCTTTTAACTTTTCAAGGAATCATAAATATCTTGGTGTTGTAGAATTTCTGGTAGGTTTAGATATGAGTAATTTTTGTCCCATGTATCAGGAAATATTTCTGCTGTCAT
The DNA here is from genome assembly GCF_054644295.1 of Miniopterus natalensis. Classification (NCBI taxonomy): domain Eukaryota; kingdom Metazoa; phylum Chordata; class Mammalia; order Chiroptera; family Miniopteridae; genus Miniopterus; species Miniopterus natalensis. Next base: position 36,155,202 of record NC_142090.1, on the reverse strand, counting down.
ACATACACACACACACAGGTACAACAACAGCAACAAAATAAGATAATGGAATAAAGTTACTTACAAAAGGTTATTTTAATTCACTTGGAAAGTAAATCTGAAAACTAAAATTTCTGGAACTGGTTAATCCAGCAGCTCAATAAAGTCAGGGTTCTGCATTCAGTTTCACTCCGGTTGTCTTGGCTTTCTCTTCATGATCACAAGACGTACTGTTGAAGCTTCAAGCATTATTTCCTTACTCACAGATCCAAAAGCAGGAAAGAAAGCAGGAAAGGCCATGTTTCAGAAAGCTTTTAGAATTATCCACTGGCAAGCCATGAGTTCCATGGCTATCCTTAAACCCATTTACTGGTAAAGGGCAATGGGGTTACTGTGAATGCAAGTTATGGTTCAAACCCTGAGGCAATGGAGGGACCCTCTTCTCTGAGAACATTCATACCTGATACCCCAACAAAATCAGTTCTTTTGGCAAGAAAGACAGGGTAGTTAGTGACTGTTGGGAAGTCATCTAAAGGGGTCTGATGGCCCCTGAGAAAGGACTGTATGAGAGGCTTGTCTTTTGCCTGTTTCTTGCTGTCTTAAGGCAGCAAGTTGTGCATCTCACAGCATCCTATTAATTTTCCTATTCTCCTTACCATTCTTAATCTCCTAGGTATAAACATAAATAAATATAGAATATATAGCATGAATAATTTAGAAGTCACATTAGAAATGATTCTTCGGAAGTCTTAGGAAATGGATTTAGTAAGCTAATGGTGTTTGGGCTGATAAATGTGTAAGTTTGTCTAAATTAATTAATAGAAATGATACACTGGCAATATTTATAATTGTGCCATAAAGTAAATCTTAAACATTTAGAACCATTGAGGGATTCTGCCCCAGAAATTATGTAACTCATGCAATGAATAGTTAGAAAAACAAAGATTGTGCCTCAAGATGCCATATCAACCCAGAATACAACTCTCTTCAATTCACACAAATCCCTGTCTTTAAAGTATCCTTAGTCAAAAATTCTTTGTTCGTGCTGCATTTCAAACATGCAGTCCAAACCTCTCATCAGGGCACATATGACTGGGCACTACCCTGTTCTCTAGTCTGTGCCTTATTGAACAGTAACGCCTAATATAATTATATAAAATTAATAGTGTGGCTTATTAATATTTGCTTGTTTATTTATTGTCTAACCACCCCCACAGGCACACACCCTCCCTTCCCCGAACTTCATGGGATTAGGATTTTGTTGTTACACCTAAATCTTCAGTGCCCAAAATACTTCCCTGGAATACAGCAAACACTCAGCCAGTAGTTGAGAAAGGATGAATGGATAATATGCTGTAGCCATCTCAGATACCATGCACTGGACACCTGGTTGGTGTAGCAGATGGCTTATAGTATATAGCACCACCAACTACCCAGTTTCTCAATCCAAAGGCCAGGATTTATCCTTCATTCCATGCTTTCCTTCTTTGCTGCTAATCTTTCTATCTGTAAATCCTGTTATCTCTGCTTGCAAAATGTATCCTAAATCTATAATTTTGTCTCAGTTTTTACTTCCGTCTCACTCTAGTGCATGTCAATATAATCTTTTATTGAAATACCCTCTTTGCTCTTCCTGCTCTCATTATTGTCCCTGCCGCCATTCTCCACATGGGAGTTAAACTTGTAAAAATGTAAGTAAGATACACATCACCTGATTTTCTTTTCTTCCTTTCCTTTCTTTTCCCTTCTCCCTCCCTCCCTCTCCCCTTCCCTTTTCTTTCTCTCTTTCCCTTTCTTTCTCTCTTTCTTTCTCTCTTTCTTTCTTTCTCTCTTTCTTTCTTTCTTTCTTTCTTTCTTTCTTTCTTTCTTTCTTTCTTTCTTTCTTTCTTTCTTTTTTCTTTCTCTTTCTTTCTCTTTCTTTCTTTCTTTCTTTCTTTCTTTCTTTCTTTCTTTCTTTCTTTCTTTCTTTCTTCTTTCTTTCTTTCTTTCTTTCTTTCTCTCTCTCTCTCTCTCTCTCTCTTTCTCTCTCTCTCTTTCTTTCTTTCTTTCTTTCTTTCTTTCTTTCTTTCTTTCTTTCTTTCTTTCTTTCTTTCTTTCTTTCTTTCTTTCTTTCTTTCTTTCTCTTTCTTCTTTCTTTCTCCTTCCTTCCTTCCTTTCTTCCTTCCTTCCTTCCTTCCTTCCTTCCTTCCTTCCTTCCTTCCTTCCTTCCTTCCTCCCTCCCTCCCTCCCTCCCTCCCTCCCTCCCTCCTTTCCTTCCTTCCTTCCTTCCTTCCTTCCTTCCTTCCTTCCTTCCTTCCTTCCTTCCTTCCTTCCTTCCTTCCTTCCTTCTTCTTTCTTTCTTTCTTTCTTTCTTTCTTTCTTTCTTTCTTTCTTTCTTTCTTTCTTTCTTTCTTTTCTTTCTTTCTTCTTTCTTTCTTTTTCTTCTTTCTCTTTCTTTTCCTTTCTTTTTCTTTTTTGTTTAGTTACTATTATTTATTTGCATAGATATTTTCAACTTTTTAATAAAAGCAATCTAATTTTTTTTGGCAACAAACCAAGATCATTATAATACACATCAGCCAAACAAAAAAAAGATGACCTTTTTTTGCAGTATAAAATTATCTATAATATATGTTAATTAGTTAAAAGAGGTATTAATGTTTTTTGAAAATTTATTTTTAAATTACAGTTTACATTTAACATTATTTTATATTAATTTCAGGTGTACAGCATAGCAGTTAGACAATCATATACATTACAAAGAGTTCCCCCTGATATTTCAAGTACCCACCTGGAACCACACACAGTTATTACAATATTGTTGATTATATTCCCTATGCTTTACAACCCCATCACTATTTTGTAACTACCAATCTGTACTTCTCAAACCCTTCACTTTTTTCACCCAGTCCCTCAAATCCCCTCTCTTCTGGCATCCATCAATCTGTTCTCTGTATCTATGTCAGTTTCTAGTTTGCTTATATTTTTTCTTTAAATATCACATAGAAATGAAATAATATGGCATTTGTCTTTCTCTCTCTGTCTTTCTCTCTCTCAGCATAATACCCTCTAGATAAATCTATGTTGTTGCAAATGGTAAGATTTCATTGTTTTTTATGGACAAGTAATATTCCATTGTATATAGGTACCAACACTTCCTTATGCACTCATCTATTGGTGGACACTAGGTTTTTTGTTTTATAATATACCTTGATTGATTTCAGAGGGAGGAAAGGAGAGGGAGAGAGAAATAGAAACATCAATGATGAGAATTGTCATTGATCCGCTGCCTCCTGCAGCCCCCAACTGGGGACCGAGCCCGCAACCCGGGCGTGCTCCCTGACTGGGAATTGAACCACAATCTCCTGGATCCTAAGTTGATTCTCAACCACTGAGCCATAGCTTATTTTAATATCATGGCTATTGTAAATAATGCTAAAATGAACATGAAAGTGCATATGTTCTTTCAAATTAGTGTTTTGGGTTTCTTCAGATATATTCTCCGAAGTGGAATCACTGGGTCATAAGGCAATTCAATTTTTTTTTTTAAATGAATACTTATTTTTATTTATTTATTTATTTATTTATTTATTTATTTATTTATTTATTAATATATCTTTATTGATTTCAGAGAGAGGAAGGGAGAGGAAGAGAGAGAGATAGAAACATCAATGATGAGAGGGTCATTGATCGGCTGCAGCCTGCAACCCAGGCATGTGCCCTGACCAGGAATCGAACCCTGATCACCTGGATCCTAGGTCGACGCTTAACCACTGAGACACGCCCATCCGGGTGGCAACTCAATTTTTAATTTTTTGAGAAACCTCCACGCTGTTTGCCACATTGGTTGCACCAATCTGCATTCCCACCAACAGTGCACAAGTGTTCTATTTTCTCTACATCCTTGCCAACACTTGTTGTTTGTTGAATTATTTATGATAGCCATTCTCACAGGTATGAAGTAATATGTCACTATGGCTTTTATTTGCATTTCTCTATCATTGAGAATCTTTTCATATGCTTATTGCCCATCTGTATGACACCCTTGAAGAAGTGTCTATTCAGTTTCTCTAATGATTTTTAAAACTGTTGAGAGTATTACAGATGTCCTCATTTTTCTGCCTTTTGCCCCCCTACACCAGTCTCCTGCTTCACCCCAGGCCTACACTTCACTATGATTCTGTCTGATGGCCATGCATATAATCATATAGGTCCTTTTTAAAATTTACCTTTATTATTGAAAGTTCTACAAATGTCCCCTCTTTTCCCCGTTGACCCCTTCTACCCCCCAACTGCCCCCCAGGCTGTCACCACCCTATTTTCTGTGTCCATGGGTTATGCATATATGCATATAAGTTCTTTGGTTAATCACTTCCTTGTGAGATCTGTCAGTCTCTTCCTTGCTTCCATGTCCCTGTACCTATTTTGTTTGTCAGTTTATTTTCTTCATTAGATTCCACATATCAGTGAGATCATGTAATATTTATCTTTTGCTCACTGGATTATTTCAATTAGAATAATAATCTCCAGGTCACCCATGCTGTCTCAAAGGGTAAGAGATCCTTCCTTTTGTTTACAGCTACATAGTACTCCATTGTGTAAATGTACCACAGCTTTTTTACCCACTCATCTACTGATGGGCACTTGGGCTGTTTCCAGACCTTAGCTATTGTAAATAAAACTGATAAGGGTACATATATTCTTTCTAAATTGTGTGTAGGATTCTTAGCATATATTCCCAGAAGCAGCATCACTGGGTCAAATAGCAGTTCCATTTTCAATGTTTTGAGGAAATTCCATACTGTTTTCCACAGTGGCTGCACCAGTTTGCAATCCCACAAGAAGTGTACTAGGGTTCCAGCACTTGTTGTTTGTTGATTAATTGATAGTAGTCATTGATGGCAGGTGTGAGGTGATACCTCATTGTGGTTTTAATTTGCATCTCTCTGGTGATTAGTGATGTTTAACATTTTTCCTTATGTCTCTTGGCCCTCTGTATGTCTTCATTGGAGAAGTGTCTATTCAGGTGCTTGGCTCGTATTTTAATTGGATTGTTTGCCTTCCTGATGTGGCAGTGGATAAGCTCTTTATATATTTTGGAAATTAACTCCTTATCAGATGTATCATTGGCAAATATGTTCTCCCATACAGTGGGTTCCCTTTACATTTTGACGGTGGTTTTTTTGCTGTACAGAAGCTTTTTAGTTTGATGTTGTCCTATTTGCTTATTTTTTTCTTAGTTTCTCTTGCCCCAGGCATTGTATCAGTGAAAATTCTGCTATGTGAGATGTCTGAGATTATACTCCCTAAGTTTTCTTCTAGAATTTTTATGGTTTCCTAACTTACAATTAAGTCTTTTATCCATTTTGAGTTTATTCTTGTGTAAGCTTGTAAGTTGGTGGTCTGGTTTTATTTTTTTGCATATACATATCCAATTTTACTAACACTATTTTTTGAATTGACTCTCTTTACTCCATTGTATGCCTTTGCCTCTTTTGTCAAATATTGAGCTTAATGGCTTGGGTCGATTTCTGGGTTCTCTCTTCTAATCCATAGATCTATATGCCCTTTCTTGTGCCAGTACCAGCCTGTTTTGATTAAAATGGCTTTGTAGCATAGTTTAATATCAAGTATTATGATATCTACAATTTTGTTCTTCTTCCTCAAGATTGCTACAGCTATTCAGGGTCTTTATAGGTTCCAAATAAATGTTTGGGAATATTTGTTCTAGATGTGTGAAATATGTCTATGGTATTTTAATAGAGATTGCATTGAGTCTATAGATTGCTTTAGGTATGGACATTTTAATGACATAATTCTTCCAATCCATGAACACCGTATGTGCTTCCACTTGTTTGTATCTTCCTCTCTTTATTGTTTCAATGTCCTATAGTACAGGTCTTTTGCCTCTTTGGTTAAGTTTATTCCTAGGTATTTTATACTGTTGTTGCAATGGTATGTGGGATTTTTTTTAGTTTCTTTTTCTGAGAGTTCATTATTAGTGTATAAAAACACCACTGATTTTCAGATATTAAAAGTAGTAATATCCTACTACTTTGCTGCATTCACTTATTGAATCTAGTAGTTTTTTGGTGGAGCCTTTAGGTTTTTTTATGTACAATGACATGTCATTTGCAAATAATGACAATTTTACTTCCTTGTTTCCAATTTGAATGCCTTTTATTTTTTCTTCTTGATTGATCACTGTGGCTTGGCTAAGAGGTCAAGTACTATATTGAATATGAGTTGTGAAAGCTGAGGAATTCCAAGATGGTGCCAGATTAAGTGAAAGCTACACTGGCACTCTTGCAGGACCAAACTGGAATTATAACTGAAATATAGAAAAAACATTCTGAATAATCAATGGAAGACTAGTTGGAGACAACCCTCATAACCAAGGATGTAAAGCGGACACCACATACAGACTGGTAGGAAGTGTGGAGGCATGAGAGGTGATTGCTGGGCTCCCACAGATAACACCTGAAGTCCAGAAGGATCTCTTAGGTGTGGGGGGGTTCCCACTGAGAAATCTGGGGTCTAAAACCCATGCGGGCTTCCCATCCCAGAGCACCAGAACTGAGAAAGGTGCCCACATAACATCTAGCTGTGAAAAGAAGTGGGGTTTCTGTTGACCAGAGAGAGTCAGCTGAAAAGCAAGCATCCTTTTGAAGGGCCAATGCACAAAGTTTTGTGTGCAGCCACTCACCTTCAGCTCTAGCAGAGGGAAGGCAGAATGAACTAGAGCTTTGTGAACAGAATCCAGGGGGACTGGCTCTGGGGATAGAGTTCAGAGGGCACCCATCTGGTTTCCTGTGTTGTAATTCCCCCACAGTGCAGAGGAAATATTTCTCAGGCGGACATTTACCACCCAGGTAGATTTTGCCTGGGTGGGGGAAGAAATTGCCCAACTCATTGAAAAACCTCTTGCCCCACTCTGTGGAGTTTCCACCTTGCTGTGGTATAAAGCCTCAGGCTCATTAGGAGACTAAGAATAAAAAACAGATTGCAGGCAGAGGTGGGCCTGTGGGTGCTTTGAGTCTTTGCCTAATCTGCTTCAGGACCCAGGGCTTGGAAAAGCAGATTTGATGGGCATCTTGGTCCTTTTCCAATGCACCCAGTACCAGCAGAGAAAGCTAGAAGCTGTGGATTGCTGATAGCTCCAAACAGGGAACCCAAGGCCAGTCACAAACAGCATCTGACATTGGCCTGCACCAGAGGTCATCCAAAAAGACTGGGAGTCCTAGCAGATCTACCTAATGCATAGCAACAAACCCTAACAGGCAGCCAAAATGGGGAGACAAAAAAAAAAAAAAAAAAAGCCCCCAAATGAAAGAACAAGATAATTCTCCAGAAGAAGAGCTAACCAAAATGTAGATAAGCAATATATCAGATATAGAGTTCGGTATACTAAATGTAAACATGCTCAACAACATGAGAAAATATATAAAAACTATGAAGGAAATTAAGAATGGTATTGCAAAAATAAAAAATACACTGGAAGGAATAACCAGCAGATTAGTGGAAGCTTAGGATCAGGTCAGCGAATTAGAAGACAGGGTAGAAAAAAATTACTCTTCAGAGATCCAAAATAAAGAAACACTTAAAAACAGGAGGAGAGTTTAAGGGAGCTGTGAGACAACATGAAACAACAATATTTGCATCATAGGAGTTCCAGAAGGTGAAGAAAGTGATCAAGGAATAGAGAATCTGTTTGAAGAAATTATGGCAGAAAACTTCCCTAACCTGGTGAAGGAAAAAGTCACAGAAGTTCAGGAGGCACTGAGAGTACTAAGGAAGAATCCAAAGAGGCCCACCCCCAGACACACCATAATTAAAATGCCAAAAATTTAAGACAAAGAGAGAATCTTAAAGGCAGCAGAGAAATTTGTTACCTGCAAAGGAGCTCCCATAAGGCTGTCAGTTGATTTCTTATCAGAAATTCTACAGGCCAGCCCTAGTTGGATTTGCTCAGTGGTTAGAGTCTTGGTGCTTGGACTAAAGGTTCCTGAGTTTGATTTCTGCAAAGGGCACATACCACAGTTGCAGGTTCAACCCCTGGTCTTGGTCGGGGTGTGTGCAGTAGTCAACCAATTGATGTATCCCTCTCACATTGATGTTTCTCTCTCTTTCTCCTTCTCTGTGTCCCACTGTCTCTGAAAAAGCAATTGAAAATATATCCTCAGGTGAGGATATAAAAACAGAAGAAAAACAAAACAGAAACTCTACAGGCCAGAAGGGAATGGCATGAAGTATTCAAAGAAATGACACGCAAGGATCTGAAATCAAGATTACTCTGTCCAGCAAGGATAGTATTAAAAATAGATAGTGAAATAAAGAACTTCCCAGACCACAAAAGGGTAAAGGAGTTTATCACCACTAAATCAGCATTGCAAGAAATGTTAAAGGGACTGCTGTAATAAGAAGTAGATTGCTTGGTACAGCTCCCTTGTTAAGCTGTCTGGACAAGGGCTTTTGTTTGCTGGGAGATTTTTGAGTACTGCTTCAATTTCATTAGTGGTTATTGGCCTATTCAGGTTTTCTGATTCTTCCTGAGTCAGTTTTACATGACCTCATTCATATGTGGAATCTAATGAATAGAATAAACTGATGAACAGAATAGATCCAGAAAACTATGAATGCAAAGACTGTAACATAGCCCTTGGCATATAGCAAGAGCCCACTAATCTTTCTTTAGATTGTTTAGTATAACAATGTTATTGGAAACAAGTCAACTAATACACTCACCTAACAAACCTGCAGCATATTTATTTACAAAATTCAGCCAGTACACATACTTTGTGAATTTGGTCTCCAGATTATTTTAAAGAAAACTCTACACAGACAGTGCCCTTTGAAATGACATGTCATTTGAAGGCCCCCACCAGGACTTCACCACACTATTGTCTATGACTATGAGTTTTGCATATATGTATATAAGTTCTTTGGTTAATCTCTCCCCACCCACTCCCTAACCCCACCTTCCCTCTGAGAATCTTCAGTCCATTGCATGTTTCCATGTCTCTGAATCTATTTTGTTTGTCAGCTTATTTTTTTCATTAGATTCCACATATAAGTGAGAGTATGTGACATTTGTCTTTCTCTGACTGACTTATTTTGCTTAGCATAATACTATCCAGGTCCCTCCATGTTGTCTCAAAGTGTAAGAGATCCTTCTTTTTTAACCACAGATGTTTTATCCACTCATTTACTGCTGGGCACTTGGGATGTTTCCAGATGTTAGCTATTGTAAATAAGACTACTATGAACATAGGGGTGCATATATTCTTTCCTATTGGTGTTTCAGGCTTCTTAGGATATATTCCCAGAAGTGGGATCGCTGGGTCAAATTACAGTTTCTTTTGCATTTTTCGTGGAAACTTCATACTGTTTTCCATAGTGGATGCACCAGTCTTTGTTCCCACCAGCAGTGTACCAGGGTTCTCTTTTCTCCACATCCTTGCCAGCACTTATCATTTGTTGATTTGTTGATGGTAGCCTTTCTGACAGGTATGAGGTTATATTTCATTATTGTGTTAATTTGCATCTCTCTGATGATTTGTGACTTTGAGCATTTTTTCATTTCTCTTGGTTATCTGTATATCTTCTTTGGAGAAGTGTCTATTTAGGTCCTCTACCTATTTTTTAATTGGATTGTTTGCCTTCCTTTAGTTGAGTTGTATAAATGTTATATACATTTTGGAAATTAACGCCCTATCAGATGTATCATTGGCAAATATGTTCTGTCATACAGTGGGTTTTCTTTTCATTTTTATGCTGATTTCTTTTGCTTTGTAGACGCTTTTTATTTATTTATTATTTTTAAAATGTTTGTATTGATTTTTAGTGAGAGAGGGAGAGGGATAGAGAAATAGAGATAGCAGTGAGAGAGAAACATCATCAATCACCTGCCCCCTGCATGCCCCCTACTTATAATTGAGCCCATTACCCAGGCATATGTCCTGAAGGGAATGGAATTGTGACCTCCTGGTTCCTAGGTCAATGCTCAACCATTGAGACATACTGGATGGGCCAGAAGCTTTTTATTTTGATGTAGTTCCACTTGTTTTTTTTACTTTGTTTCTCTTGCCCTAGGTGTTATATCAGTGAAAATTTTGCTACGTGGGATGTCTGATATTTTGCTGTCTATGTTCTCTTCTAGGATTTTTATGGTTTTGGGACTTACATTTAAGTCTTTATCCATTTTGAGTTTATTCTTGTGTATGGTGTAAGTTGGTGGTCTAGTTTCATTTTTTTGTATGTACTTGTCCAATTAGCCCAAAACCCTTTATTGAAGAGACTGTCTTTACTCCATTGTATGCCCTTGCCTCCTTTGTCAAATATTAATTGAGCTAATGACTTGGATCGATCCTGGGCTCTCTGTTCTGTTCCTTTCATCTATATGCCTGTTCTTGTGCCAGTTCCAGGCTATTTTGATTACAGTGGCTTTGTAGTATAGCTTGATATCTGGTATTGTGATCCCTTAAACTTTGTTCTTCTTTCTCAAGATTGCTATGGCTATTTGGGGTGCTTTTGGTTCCATATAATGTTTTGGAGTATTTGTTCTAGATCTGTAAAATATGTTGTTGGTATTTTAATAGGGATTGCATTGAATTTCTAGATTGCTTTGGGTAGTATCGACATTTTAATGATGTTAATCCTACCAATCCATGAACACAGTATATTCCTCCACGTGTTTATATTTTCTTCTATCTCTTTTTCAATGGTCTGTGTTTTTCTGAGTACAGGTCTTTTACCTCATTGGCTAATGTTATCCTAAGTATCTTAATTTTTTGTTGTTGCCATGGTAAATGGGATTTTTAAAAATTTTCTCTTTCTCAGAGTTCATTACTGGCATATAAAAATGCCATCAATTTCTGGTGTTAATCTTTTATGCTTCTACATTGCTGAATTCATTTATTAAATCTAAGCATTTTTTTGGTGGAGTCTTTAAGGCCTTTTATGTAAAATATCATGTCATCTGGGAATCATGACAGTTCTACATTCTTTTTTTCAATTTGGATGCCTTTTATTTTTTCTCCTTGATTGATCTCTGTGGCTAAAACTTCCAGTTATATGTTGAATAAGAGTTGTGAAAGCAGACAACCCTGTCTTGTTCCTTTCTTAAGGGAAATGATTTTAGCTTTTGCCCATTGAATATGGTGTTGGCTGTAGGTTTGTCATATATGGTCTTTATTATTTTGAGGTTTGATACTTCCATTTCCACTTTGCTGAGAGTATTTATCAAAAATGGGTGTTGGATTTTGTAAAATGCTTTTTCTGCATCTATTGATATGATCATGTGATTTTTGTCTTTCAATTTGTTTATGTGATGTATCACATTTATTGATTTGCAAATATTGTACCAGCCTTGCATCCCTGGAATAAATCCTACTTGGTCATGGTGTAAGGTCTTCCCAATATATTGCTGGATCGGATTTGCTAGTATTTTGCTGAAGATTTTAGGATCTATGTTCATGAGGGATATTGGCCTATAATTCTCTTTTTTTGGAGTGTCTTTATCTTGTTTTGGAATTAGGAAAATCCTGGGCTCTTGAAAAACATTCAGAATTGTTCCATCCTTTTGGTTTTTTTGGAATAATTTGAGGAAGATAGTTATTAGTTCTGCTTTGAATGTTTGGTAAAACTCCCCTATGAAGCTCTGTGATACAGGAATTTTTGTTTTCTAGGAGTTATTTTATTACTTCTTCAATTTCATCAGTTGTTATTGTCCCTTTCAGGTTTCTGATTCTTTCTGGTTCAGAGTTGAAAGATTGTATTTTTCTAGGAATTTGTTCTTTTGTCCAGGGTGCCTAACTTGTTTGCATATAGTTGTTCATAATATTTTCTTTCAATGCTTTGTATTTCTAGTGTCAGTTATTACTCCATCTCTTTCATTTCCGATTTTATTTATTTTGGTCGTCTTTCCTTGTTTCTTGGTGAGTCTGGTTATAACTTCATGAAGCTTGTTTAACTTTTCAAAAAAACATCTTTTACTTTCATTTATTTTTATTTTTTAGTCTCTATGTCATTTATTTTGCTCTGATCTTTTACATTTTATTCCTTCTACTTATTCTGGGCTTTTCCTGTTGCTGTTTCCCTAATTCTTTTAGGCGTAGGTGTAAATTGTTTATTTGAGCTTTTTCTTGTATCTTAAAGTAGTGCTGTAAGGCTATGAACTTTCCTCTCTGGACTGCTTTTGCTGGGTTACATACATTTGGGTTATTTTGTGTTCATTTTCATTTGTTTCCAGGTAATTTTTTATTTCTTTCTTGATCTCACTGGTAACCCATTCACGTTTTAATAACATGCTGTTCAGCCTCCATGTGTTTGAAAAATTTTAAGTGTTTTTATTGTAGTTGATTTCTAATTTCATGCCATTGTGATCCAAGAGGATGCTTGATATTATTTCAGTCTTCTTGAACTTGTAGAGACTTGTTTTGTGTTCTAACATGTTGTATATCTTTGGGAATGTTCTATGTGTACTTGAGAATAATGTATATTCTTCTGCTTTGGGGTAAAATATTCTGTAAATATCAATTAAATCCATCAAATCTAGTGTGTTATTTAAGGTCTCTGCTTCCTTGTTAATTTTTTGTCTGGAAAATCTATCCATTGAGGACAGTGAGGTCTTAATGTCATCTTCTATGACTGAATTTCAGTCAATCTTTCCTTTAAAGTTCATCAAGAGTTATTTTAAATATATATTTAGGTGCTCCTATATTCAGTACATATATTTTTATAATGTTTGTATGCTTTTTCTGGATTGATCCCATTAGTATTATTTAGTGACTTTTTTGTCTTGTTATGACCTTTGCTCTGAAGTCTATTTTCTCACAAATAAATATTGCTACTCCACTATTTTTTCATTTCCATTTGCATGGACTTTTTGTTGCATCCCTTCACTTTCAGCCTTTGTAAATCTTTTTTTTGTGGTGGGTCTCTTGTAGACAGGCAGCATATATATATGGGTTATGTTTTCTTATCCAATCAGCTACCCCATGTTGTTCAATTGGAGCTTTTATTCTATTTGATCTTATGGTTATTATTAATATGTACTTATTTATTGCCATTTTTTCTTTATGCCTAAATTTTCTCTATATACTCTTCTTCTTAAAGCAGTCCCTTTAGTATTTCTTACAGTGCTGATTTGGTGGCACTGAACTCCTTTAGTCTTCTTTTGCCTGGGAAACTCTTAATTTCACTTTCAATTTTAAATGATAGCTTTGCTGGTTAGAGCATTCTTGTTTTAGGTTCTTACTTTTCATTACTTTAAATACCTCATGCCAACCCCTTCTGGCCTGAGTTCTTTCTGTTGAGAAATCCACTGTCAGTCTTATGTGAGCTCTCTTGTAGGTAACCAACTGTCTCTCTCTTACTGCTTTTATGATTATCTCTTTATATTTAGCCTTGGCCATTTTAATTATTGTGTGTCTTTGCATGGGTTTCTTTGGGTTCATCTTGAATGGGACTCTCTCTGCTTCCTGAACTTGTCTGACTTATTCTTACACCAGATTAGGGAAGTTTTCTGTGATTATTTTTTCAATCGGATTCTTTAATGTTTGCTCACTTTCATCTTGTTCTGGACCCCTAGGATTCGATGCTGTAATGTTACATGTTGTCTCAGATTTCCCTTAAACTATCCTCTCTCTTTTTCTTTTCTATTTTGTTTTATTTTTTGTGTTTATTTTTGTTTAAAATATTGTAGATGTCTCTTTTTTTCTCCAATGATCCATTCCACCCCTTCCCACTCCCCTTCCCAGTCCCTCTCCACACCATTGTCCATATCCTTGGATTGTGCATATATGAGTATGAATTCTTTGGTTAATCTCTCCTCCTCCATCCACCCACCCTCCTCCCTCCCTCTGACATTGGTCAGACTGATCCATGCTTCCATGTCATTGAATCTATTCTGTTCATCAGTTTATTAAGTTCTTTAGATTCCACATATAAGTGAGATCATATGATGTTTGTCTTTCTCTGCCTGGCTAATTTGCTTAGCATAATATTCTCCATGTCCATCCATACTGTCCCAAAGGGTACGAGATCCTTCTTCTTTATAGCTTTGCAGTATTCCATGATGTATATGTCCCATAGCTTTTTTACCCACTCATCTACTGATGGGCACTTGGACTGTTTCCAGATCTTAGCTATTGTAAATTATGCTGCTATGAACATAGGGGTGCATATATTCTTTCTGATTAGTGTTTCAGGATTCTCAAGGTATATTCCTAGAAGTGGGATCACTGGGTCAAAAGGGAGCTCCATTTCTAATTTTTTGAGGAAACTTCATTCTGTTTTCCATAGTGGTTACACCAGTCTGCATTCTTACCAGCAGCGTACTACGGTTCCCCTTTCTCCACAACCTTACCAGCGCATGTCATTTGTTGATTTGTTGATGGTAGCCATTCTGACAGGTGTGAAGTGATACCTCATTGTGGTTTTAATTTGCATCTCTCTTCTGATTAGCGACGTTGAGCATTTTCTCATATGTCTCTTGGTCATCTGTATCTCCTCTTTGGAGAAGTGTCTATTCACTTCCTTTGCCCATTTCTTAATTGGGTTGTGTGTCTTCCTCTTGCTGAGTGCTATGAGTTCTTTGTACACTTTGGAAAGTAGCCCCTTATCAGATACATCCTTGGCAAGTATATTTTCCCAGACTGTGGGGTTCCTTTGTATTTTGAGACTGTTTTCTTTTGCTGTACAGAAACCTTTTAGTTTGATGTAGTCCCATATGTTTATTTTTTCTTTTGCTTCTCTTGCCCTAGGAGATGTATCAGTGAAAATTCCACTACAAGGGATGTCTGTGACTTTACTGCTTATGTTTCCCTCCAGGGTTTTTATGGTTTTGTGACTTACATTTAAGTCTTTTATCCATTTAGAGTTTATTTTTGTATATGGTGAAAGTTGGTGGTCTAGTTTCATTTTTTTTTTTTTTTTGCATGTATCTGTCCAATTTTCCCAGCACCACTTATTGAAGAGACTGTCTTTACTCCATTGTATGCACTTGCCTCCTTTGTCAAATATTAACTGACCATAATGGTGTGTATCTATTTCTGAGGTCTCTGTTCTGTTTGATTGATCTGTATGTTTGTTGTTGTACAAATACCAAGCTGTTTTGATTATAATGGCTTTGTAATACAGTTTGATGTCTGGTAAAGTGATCCCTCCCACTCTGTTCTTTTTTTCTCAAGATGGCTGCAGCTACTTGGGGTCCTTTTTGGTTCCATATACATTTTCTATATGTTTGTTCTAGATCTGTGAAATATGCTGTTGGTATGTTAATTGGAATTGCATTGAATGTATAGATTGCTTTGGGCAGTATGGACATTTTAATGATAGTAATTCTTCCAATCCAGGAACATGGTACATTCTTCCACTTGTTTAAATCTTCCTTTATTTCTTTTTTCAGTGTCACATAGTTTTCTGAGTACAGATCTTTTACATCCATGGTTAAGTTTATACCTAGGTATCTTATTTTTTCAGTTGCAATGCTAAATGGCATTGTTTCTCTCTCTGAAAGTTCATTGTTGGTAGATAAGAATGCCATTAATTTCTGGATGTTGATTTTGTATCCAGCTACCTTGCCAAATAACCCCACAAAGCAACGCACAAGCTGAGAGTCTGCCCTGCAAGTTCCAGCTGCCCATGTGCCAAGGCACCTAGTGGGAGAAGACCCAAAGTCAGCTCCATGCAGCTATCCTCACCGCTGATCTCAGCAAAGCTGGGGAGACTCCATGCGCCACCATGGTTCCTCTCAGGGCTGGTCACAAATTCCAGCCTCTCCCCACTGAGAGCTCAGGGTGGGAGGGCTTTCCTCCCCTTCTCTACACCAGGCAAATTAAATGCTTTCTGGGGCCCCACACAATGCATTACATGGAGGTAGAGGGTCTCTGTGGGTGTCTGCTCAGTGCAGAGCTCTCGTCCCTTACTACTCAAGTGCCATACACTTTCTTTTTTATGGTCAGCACCCTGAGCATTAGATGCTGGTCAAGACCACCACTAGAAGCTTTGTTTCACTAGGAAGGCACTGTCCCCTCCTCATGGCAGACTGCTCCCCTGGGTGCCTCTGCCCTCTATGCAGGGCACTCCTCCCCCTCTCCCTGCTCAGAGTGTGAGATCCCCACTTTTGAATGCTGGTGTGCCCTCTCGATGAGAGGGAACTTTGCAGCCTCCAAGCCTCAGGGCTTGGAGCCCAGCAGAGGCTTCACGGGGGACTCCCCCTTTTTACACCCCCCCTCTTTTACCAGACTCTATGAAGTTTCTTCAGTGCTCCCTACTCGCACTATGTTTGCTCAGGTATGTTTCTCTGTTTTTTCCAAGGTGATTATGTAGTATTTTAGGAGTAAATCGAGTCTGTGGCTGGGAGCGGGGACCTCTGCTTCTTCCTCTCACAGTGCTGCCATCTTCCCTTTCCTCCTCTTTCTTTTTAATTATTTTTACTTTTTATTGCTCTCATTGAGAGCTTTTTTCTACCTCCTTTCCAAATTTCTGATTCAATCCTCTGCTTTGTCTGGTCTACTTTTAATTTATTCGATTGTATTCTTGATGTCAGATAAGATATTCTCATTTCTGACTGGTTGTTATTTATAGATTCTATGTCCTTTTTCATATTTATGTAGTACCCAGTAAGTTTCTTGTAATTTTCATCAAGTTGCTTGTAGTTCTCACTAGGTTGTTTGAACATCCTTATAACCATTATTTTGAAAGCTATGTTTGATAAATTGCTTTCCCCCATTTTATTTATTTCTTATCTGGAGATTTTTTTTTCTCTCTTTCATTTTCAGTTGTTTCTTTGTCATCTAATTTTAGCTGTCTCTTTGTGGTTTTTCCCTATGCATTAGATAGAACTACATGACTCCTAGTCTTTGTGTGGTGGCCTTATGTAATGTGTCCTATGGAACTCATTGGTCTTCTTTATCTCCTGAGCTGGACAGACTAGGAATGTCCCTTGTGTATGTAGTGTAGTTCCTCCTATTGTAGTTGCGACCTGATTAATGTTGGCCTGTTTGTTGGTGTGTTCTATTTTCAGGCTGGCTGGATTAGGCCTATAATACCATGGCATGCAAGCTGCTGTACAGGTGCTGTCTCGAGGTGTCTTGTGGGGCTCAGTGGCACAATCTTCCAGATCACCTTTCGCCATGCTCTATGGATGTTTCTTGTGAGTTATATGCAACCTCTGTTGTAGTTGCATTTTTATGAATGCTGTTGGCCCATTTGTGGGTGGAATTAACTCTTCAGGCTGGGTGGTTATAAGTGTAAACCTTGATCAACCTGTATGCGATGTTGTGCAGAGACTGCTCCAAGGCAGAATTCTTCCTAACTGGTTCTGGCACCTGCTGGATTTTCTTTTAGGTGTGTCCCTTGTGTGTTGTGTTGTGTCAAGCTCTGTTGTGTTCTGAATTCCTCCACTGGTTGTGTTGTTTATGGGTCCACTGGGTGGGGTTCAGGATTCAGGTTGCTTTCAGATGTTGTTTGTAATTAGTTTTGGGCTACCTATCTGGAGCTTCCACACTGTTCACTGTTTGTGTCTGCATTTGCTGGGAGGATTCAATCTGTGTAGAAGGGTTTGCTTCCTGGAGCTCTGAGCTTGGGTCAGATCATTAAAAGCCCAATGTTCCCTGAGGTTGGAATCCATCTGTTAGTTACTCTGTTTCCCTTTGATGTTGCCTGGACTTCCTCCAGAGTCTTATGCAGAAAGAGTAGAGTGGGCCCAAGCTGGCCATACCCCACTGAGCTTTTTACTGGGGTCAGACTCAGTTGATTGGGGCAGGCAGGGTTACTAGTTTGAGGCAATGTGGTCCAGCACTCAGCCATGAGAATGTGGCCCCTACTCCCAAGCCATACTATTCAGACTCTGCCTGAATCTCCAACTCTATCTCTCCCAAGAGGTGAGCACCTCAGGTTCAGTTTGGGTGTAGCCAGCTGTCCTCACTGCAGGAGAATGCTGAGCATGATAGAGCAGGTTTACTGGGACTTGGGCAAACAGATTGAGAAAGCCTGCTTTTGTGGGTGTAACCAATTCTGCTGTGAGAGTGGGGCAAACTGCACACTTCCTTTTAGTTCTGTAGCCACTTCTTCTCAAACCCTGGACTAGAGCCTCTAATATACATCCACTCTGAAAGTCTTTACTCTGAAAGGAGCCTCCTTCCTTCTCAAAACTGAGCCTAGCAGATAGGGCCAGCTGGGCTTTCCCTGCTCAATTCTCTCCTGCAGGATTTGGAGAAATAGATCAGAGTAGTCCTTCACTTGTGGTGGCACCAACCCTTGGGAGGGGAGAGAGCTCCTTTCTCTATCTCTGCAGTGCAATATGAGAGACCCTGATGGAGGGCTCTGAGGTGGCTGCCTCAAATGTCCCATTTCTGAGTTGTACCCGCATTGCCCCATGGAAATGAATTTAGCAGGATGGAGCCAGCAGAATTTGGGAATGCATATCCAATCTGCCCTTTGATTAGGGTGGCTCAGACCCTTGGCCCTTGAGAGGGGAGCTAGCTGCTCATCTTCTAGCTCAGCAGTGCCCCACTACAGACCCTGAAGGGAGGATCTGAGGGCATTGCACAAGATATCCCAGTTCTGAGTTGTGTCCTCTTTCCCCTGTGCAGCTGCACCAGCAGGAAGGTGGTGGTGGGGCTTGGAGGATCAGATCAAGGCTTCCCTTCCACTTGGGGTTGCTCTGCTCCTTGGGAGGGAGAGAGCTGCTCTTCTTCTATTTCTGCAGTATACTGCCAGAGGCCCTGATGGAGGGCTCTGAGGGGGTTGCAACAGATATCCCAGTTGAGTTATGTCTCTCCTGTGAGGCTGCACAAGCAGGAAGGTGCTGATGAAGCTTGGGGGAACAGATCAAGGCTGCCCCCACTCCTTAGGGTGGCACCAGACCTTGGGAGGAGAGAGAGTTGCTTGCCTCCTTCTATCTCTACAGTGCACTGCCAATAGCCCTGATGGAGGGTTCTGATGAAGTCATGTCCAACTTCCAAGCTCTGAATTTTGCCCTTTTCCCCAAATGAATATGAGTTTAGAAGGATGGAGCCAGCAGGATTTGGGGGTGCAAATCCAGTCTGCCCTCTGATTGGGGTGGCATGAATCCTTGGCCCTTAAGAGGGGAGGTAGCTGCTCACTTTCTAGCCAGGCAGCACCACTCTAGAGACCCTGAATGGAAGCTCTGAGGGGGTCATAACAGATATCTATATTCTGAGTTGTTTTTCCTTTCCCTTGCAAGGCTGCACCTGCAGGAAGGTGTTGGTGGGCATTTGAGGAATAGATCAAGGCTGCTCCCTGCACTTGGAGTGGCTCTGGCCCTTGAAAGGGGAAAGAGCTGCTTGCTTCCTTCTTCCTCTGCAGTGCACTACCAGAGGCCCTGATGGGGCCTCTTAATGGGGTCACTGCAAATGTCCCAGTTCTGCATTGCACTTCCTTTTCCCTGTGGGACTGTGCTTGGCAGGCGGTGCAAGCAGATTTTGTGAATGCAAATCCAAGCAGCCCTTTGTTGGAGGTGGTGAAGGTCCTCAGCCTTCAAGAGGGGGCTGCTTGCCTTCTAGCTCAAAAGTGGCCTGTCTTCCCCTAGCTCTACAGCTGCTTTCTGTCTGAGGCCCTGACCAGGGAGCCTTCCATTGGTGGTGGCATCTGCCTAACCTTTGGGCAGGCAGAAAGATTGGCTCTGCTTTCCAAGCCACTCATTTCACTTTTGTCTAAGGGTCTGTCTGTAGTTTCTTTAGGGGAAAAA